>NC_091343.1:24543690-24613690 GCF_038502225.1 Cherax quadricarinatus
ATAATAAAAAGTGAATAACATTATTTAACCCTTTTAAAAAACATCAATATTTTAAAAATCCCCATTTACATTAGCCAAAAAAATTAGGTTGAAGTTCAATAGTATCTTAAAAATTATGCATATAAAATTTAATCCCCAAAAACTTTTAAAAAGGGGGCAAAAGGAAAAGTACTTTTCCTTAACAACAAACCCCCAAAAAAAAAAAAACCCAAAAAAAATCTTACAACGCCATGTGAAAAAAGGTGACTCTTTTGAGAACAGCGATTTTGCCCTCCCCCAACACCTCAAAATCTGTTTCCCAATAATGGTCCCTTCCTTGGGTGTACCCCCAAAAATTTTTATTTGACTACGTCCCGGGAAATGTGGGGGAAACAGTTTTGACTTCCAGACGCCACCTGCACGTTAATGCCCATGGCATCACCTTTATATATATTTTCTCTGTCTTTTTGGGGCGATTATAAAAAGTTAATATACATAAACACTTAAGGTCGTTTGCTGAGAGTATGTAACTTTTTTTTTGTGGCTCCCGGGCCCACACACAAATTTACCGTAATTGGGAAACATCCATGATGGTTAAAAAAAATTAATTACAATGATAATAACCATTGCTATATCACAATATCACCAAATTATGAATGAAATAAACAAAAGGGGTTTATAACAATAAAAAAACGTATATTACCAACACCTTTCCCCTGAATAATTACAATGGTTAAAACAAAGGCCCAAAAAGACCGGCGCTGAGAAGGAAGAACGCTTGGGTAAAGCTGGGAAATTCCCGTTAATAAGAAAGAAGCAAAACTAATTTAAAAGCGGCCCGCCTTTTTAAAATCAAAAATGAAATAAGTTGTCAACTGGAAAGCATATCATCCCCGCCTCCGTTGAAAAATTTTACCGACAAAAACAAAAAAAAATTTAGCATATTCCATTTCATTATAGACAAGCAAAAAAACCCCGTCGTTGGGCATTTTTCTTTACCAACAGTCCCCCGGGCTGTTAAATGATTTCCGGGGCCCCCTGTTTAAGGGGCGAGCATACGGCCCCTCTTTGGGTTTCACGCCGAATCGAGTACACAAACAAAAACTGGGGGAAAACACCCACACACACACACACACACACACACACACACACACACCCCGGGGCCGGGGGGTATGGTCGACCCCCGCCAAAAACATTTAGGCAGTAAAATACACAATTACACCCCTCCGTAAACATGCAAAAAAATGCCAAATCAATTTTTAATTTCATTTTCCCATAATTAATTTAATGTGGATAAAATTTTTAATCGCCAAACCCATCTCCCCATATATAAGTATCCTATTAAGTTTATTTATTTACAAAAAAATATATGTATATATCAAAATATATGTATATATTTTTAGGCATTCATTTCGATCCAAACAAAAAAAAAGGTGAATATAATTGCCATTCAACGTGATAATTTTTTCCAAAAACCTGAAATACTTCATTAAACTCGTCACTGATTAACCGGGTACTTTAAAGATAACTGTACATCACAGGTTTACAATTCTAAAATCTTCGTTTGTTTGCAAAAGACCAAAAAAACCACAAAGTGGGTGTGTTTGTTTCTTCGTGTGTGTTTGTGTGTGTGTGTGTTTTTTTGTGTGTGTGTGGGGTGTGTGTGTGTTTACTCCCCAGAGTCCCGCAATTACATGGAGCATCGTTGAAGCCAAAAGAGTTTTGTCGGGGGGGAGACTGGTTTTGTTTCCCTGGAAGTTTTTTGCAGCCGGGATTGTTGGGTGTCGTCCCTTTGGGATTTGTTGGGTAAAACTAGTGGTTGTAGTTGTGGTTTTTGGTAGTGGTGGGGGTGCACAGGGTGGGCGGGGTGGGAAAGGGCTCAGGTGGGTGAGTACTGGTCATGTTGGTCAGTGGGGTGGACTGGGGCTAGGGCCCCGGGGTTTAGGGCCTTGTCTCCATGGATCTCTCAAAATCCGTGCGTCCGTTGGTGTGGTTTTGGGGTTTGGGGCCCCACGATATCACCCTTCCCGGGAAAGCCTTTTTGTCACCAAAAGAAAATCTTTCAGATAAAAGTTTATTTACCCTTTTTCAGTATATATGGGTTACCCAACAGAATAATGTTTTTTATAAATTGAATGATTAAAGCTTTTTTTTTGGGCCCCCCCACCTTGGTGGGAAACGGCCCAAAATTTTTAAAAAAAAAAATATAAAAAATTTTGCACATCGAGTAAAAAAACACACTGACCATATATCTATAAAATGACCCCCCCCAATTTTAATAGTATGGAAAAAAGTAAAAATTTCTGTCTATAGTCTTTCTTCAGGCACTTGGGGGGTCTTCAACGGCCTAAAAAAATTTGAACTGTTGAATGCGGGCCCCCAACACAAGTTTTAACAGTGAGAAATGCAAATAAACGGAAAATATTTCCGTAAATTATTGGAAAATTAAAAAAACATGACAAATGAAACAACCTTTAATAACGGGGAAAAATTGATGATGAAGTTTTTGAAGGGGGGAGGAGAAAGAGTGGCTACTGGGCGGAGGGGGGACAAGAGTGGCTGCTGGACGGAGGGAAAAACAAAGTGGCTCTGGGCGGGGGAACAAGAGTGGCTGCTGGACGAAGGGGGGACAAAAGGGGTGCTGGGCGGAGGGGGACAAAAAGTGGCTCTGGATGGGAGGGAGACAAAGTGGCTGCTGGACGAAGGGAGACAAAAAGGGGCTATTGGGCGGAGGGGGACAAGAGTGGCTGCTGGACGGGGGGAGACAAGAGTGGGCTACTGGGCGGGGGGGAGACAAAAAGGGCTTTCTGGACGGAGGGAGACAAAAATGGCTGCTGGACGGAAGATAAGAGGGCCCGGACGGGGGGGACAAGAGGGCACTGGACGGAGGGGGGACAAGTGGCTACTGGGGGGGGGGGAGACAAAAGGGCTACTGGGCGGAGGGAGCAAGTGGCTACTGGACGGAGGGGAAAAAGGGGAAGGGAGCAAAAGGGGAGACAAAAAGGGCCCGGGCGGAGGGGGACAAAAGTGGGCTGGGCGGGGGGAACAAGAGGGGCTGGAGGAGGAAGACAAAAAGGGTACTTGGGCGGAGGGGGACAAAAAGTGGCTGCTGGACGGAGGGGGCAGAGGGCTGCTGGACGGAGGGGGACAAAAGTGGGTTTCTGGGCGGGGGGGGAGACAAGAGTGGAAAACTGGACGGAAAGGGGACAAAGTGGCTACTGGACGGGGGGGAACAAGGGCTACTGGGCGGGGGGGAGGACAAAGTGGCCCGGACGGGGGGAGACAAAAAGGGGTCTGGACGGAGGGGGACAAAAGTGGGGGTCTGGACGGGGGGGGCAAGAGTGGCTACTGGGCGGAGGGAGAAAAGTTGCTGCTGGACGGGGGGCAAAATGGCTTGGGCGGGGGAGACAAGAGTGGCTGCTGGACGGGGGGGGGAGACAAAAGTGGCTGCTGGACGGAGGGGGACAAAAATGGCTACTGGGCAGAGGGGGACAAAAATGGCTGCTGGGCGGGAGGGAGACAAGAGTGGGTACTGGACGGGGGGGAAAACAAAGTGCCCACCCGGGCGGGGGAGACAAGATTTTCTTTGGGCCAGGGAACAAAAAGGGCCTGGACGGAGGGGGAAAAAAAGTGGCTATTGGGCGGAGGGGGACAAGAGTGGCTACTGGACGGAGGGGGACAAGAGTGGCTACTGGGCCGGGGGGGAGCAAAGTGGCTTTTGGACGGGAGGGGGACAAAAATTGTTTCTGGACGGAAAGGAAAACAAAGTGGCTACTGGGCGGAGGGAGACAAAGTGGCTGCTGGACGGAGGGGAAAAAGGAGTTTGGCCGATGGAGGAGGAGGCCGGGGGTGCTGGGCGGGGGGGGAGACAAAAAGGGGTTTCTGGACGGAGGGAGACGAAATTGGGTGCTGGGCGGAGGGAAAAGAGTGGCTACTGGGCGGAGGGGGGACAAAAAAAATTTTGGACGGAGGGGGACAAAGTGGCTACTGGGCGGAGGGAGACAAAAGTGGTCGGGCGGAGGAAACAAAGTGGCTGGCGGGAGGGGGGACAAAAGTGGCTACTGGGCGGGGGGAGACAAAAAAGGGGTTTCTGGGCGGAGGGGGGAAAAAGAGGGCTACTGGACGGAGGGGGACAAAAGTGGCTGCTGGGCGGAGGAGACAAGAGTGGCCCGGAGGGGAGACAAGAGGGCTACTGGACGGAGGGGGACAAAAGTGGCTACTGGACGGAGGGGGACAAGAGTTGCTGTTGGGCGGAGGGCCCAAAAGGGGCACTGGACGGAGGAGACAAGAGTGGGTGCTGGGCGGAGGGGACAAAAATTGCTGCTGGACGGAGGGGGGGACAAGAGTGGGCTGGACGGGGGGAGACAAAGTGGGCTGCTGGGCGGAGGGGGACAAAAGTGGCTACTGGACGGAGGGGGGCAAGAGTGGCTGCCGACGGAGGGGGACAAAAGTGGCTACTGGGGGGAGGGGGGAAAATAGTGGCTACTGGACGGAGGGAGACAAAAATTGCTGGCGGAGGGGGGAAGAGTGGCTACTGGGCGGAGGGAACAAAAATGGCTTTTTTGGACGGAGGGGACAAAGTGGCTACTGGACGGAGGGGGACAAGGAAGGGGTACTGGGAGGAGAACAAAAGTGGCTTTGGGCGGAGGGGAAAAAAGTGGCACTGGACGGAGGGGGACAGAGTGGCTACTGGGCGGGGGGGAAAAAAAGAGTGGCTGCTGGGGCGGAGGGGCCCAAAAGTGGCGCCCGGGCGGAGGAGGGGCAAAAATGGGTACTGGACGGAGGGGGACAAAGGGGCTACTGGGCGGAGGGGGACAAAAAATGGCTATTGGGGGGGGGGGAGACAAAAGGGCTACTGGGCGGAGGGAGAAAAATGGGTCTGGGCGGAGGGGAAACAAATGGCTGCTGGGCGGAGGGGGACAAAAGGGGCTACTGGACGGAGGGGGACAAAAAGGGGTACTGGACGGGGGGAGACAAAGAGTGGCTACTGGACGGAGGGAAAACAAAAATTGCTGCTGGACGGAGAGACAAGGTGGGTCTGGACGGAGGGGGACAAAAATGGGGTACTGGACGGAGGAAAGGGGTGGCTCTGGACGGAGGGGGACAAGAGGGCTGCTGGGCGGAGGGGGCAAAAGTTGCTGCTGGGCGGAGGGGGACAAAAAGTGGCTCTGGACGGAGGGGGACAAGAGGGCTGCTGGACGGAGGAACAAGAGTGGCTACCGGGAAAAGGGGGGCAAAAAGGGGCTCTGGGGAGGGGACAAAATGGCTACTGGGGAGGGCGAGTTGTGTGGGCGGAGGGAGACAAAGTGGCTACTGGGCGGAGGGGGACAAAAATGGCCCATTGGGGGGGGGGGGGCAAAGGGGGGCTACTGGTTTTTGGGAGACAAGAGTGGGTACTGGACGGAGGGACAAGAGGGCTGCTGGGCGGAGGGAGAAAAAAGGTTGCTGCTGGGCGGAGGGGGACAAGAGTGGGCCACTGGGCGGAGGGGGACAAGAGTGGCTGCTGGACGGAGGGGGACAAGAGTGGCTACTGGACGGAGGGGGACAAGAGGGCTACTGGACGGGGGGAGACAAAAATGGCTACTGGGGGGGGGGGAGACAAGAGTTGCTGCTGGACGGAGGGAGGGAAGAGTGGCTACTGAAATGGGGGGAGACAAAAGTGGCTTTTTTGGACGGGGGGAGCAAAAGTGGCTCTGGGCGGAGGGGGGACAAGAGTGGCTACTGGACGGAGGGGAAAAAGAGGGGTGCTGGGCGGAGGGAGACAAAAGTGGCTACCGGACGGAGGGGGACAAAAATGGCTACCCGGGGGGGAGAAGAGTGGCTACTGGACGGAGGGAAAAGGGGGGCTGCTGGACGGAGGGAAAACAAAAGTTGCTGCTGGACGGGGGGAGACAAAAAGGGGGCTACTGGGGGAGGGGACAAAAAGTGGGTACTGGGCGGAGGGGGACAAAAATGGCTGCTGGACGGAGGAAGACAAAAGTGGCTGCTGGGCGGAGGGGGACAAAAGTGGCTGGGTGGAGGGGGACAAGAGTTGTTTCTGGACGGAGGGGGACAAAGAGTGGCTACTGGACGGGGGAAGACAAGAGTGGGCTTTCTGGACGGAGGGGGACAAGAGGGCACTGGACGGGGGGGGACAAAGTGGCTTTTCTGGACGGGGGGAAAGGGGTGGGTCTGGGCGGAGGGGGGACAAAAATGGCTGCTGGGCGGAGGGGGACAAAAATGGCCCGCTGGACGGGGGGGAGACAAAAGGGCTACTGGATGGAGGGAGACAAGGTTTCTGGACGGAGGGAGACAAAAGTGGCTACTGGATGGAGGGGACAAGGGGTTGCTGCTGGGCGGAGGGGGACAAAAAAGGGCTCTGGGCGGGGGGGGAACCCAAAAGTGGCACTGGGGCGGAGGGAGACAAAATGGGGCCTGGACGGAGGGAGACAAGAGTGGCTACTGGGTGGAGGGAGACAAGAGTTGCTGCTGGGCGGGGAGGGGGACAAGAGTGGCTACTGGACGGAGGGGGACAAAAGTGGCTACTGGGCAGGGAACAAAATGGCTGCTGGACGGAGGGAAAACAAAAATGGCTGCTGGACGGAGGGGAAAAAAAGTGGCTGCTGGATGGAGGGGGACAAAAGGGGGGGTGCTGGACGGAGGGAGACAAGAGTGGCTACTGGACGGAGGAAGACAAGAGGGCTGCTGGACGGAGGGGGACCGGGGTGGCTACTGGACGGGGGGAGGGCAAAGTGGCTACTGGACGGGGGGGGAGAAAGAGTGGCTCTGGGCGGGGGGGAGACAAAAATGGCTGCTGGACGGAGGGGGGACAAAGTGGCTGCTGGGCGGGGGGGGAGACAAAAAATGGCTGCTGGACGGAGGGAGGCAAAAATTTTTGCTGGGGGAATGATGTTGTAAAATTTTTTTTGGGTCCATGGGTTTTTGAACTACGATCACATCAAAAAAAAAAAAATTAAAATGCCAGGAGGAAATTAATGGAAACACAGGGTTCCCAAAAATCTTGGAAAAAAAGGTGGGTTTCAACTAAAAAGTTTTTAAATTGTGTTTAGTCTGCTGTGTGACTTGTTAATTTAACATGAAGCAACAGAACGCCCGACTCCCCCTTCAACTCGATTGAATATTTATTTTGATCAACCTAGTTCCAAAATCTTCCCTCCCCTTATTTATCGTAGATGTTGGGCACTGTTTCCCTGTATTCCGTGTATTCCTTAACTCGTCAGGTTTGTCAACTCATTTAAACTATCATTTTATTCTTCCCAAAACAATCCGACAAAACAACATCATCCAAAAAAGGCGTCAGGGGAAAATTTTTAGTTACACACAAAAAAAAAAAAATAATTTTGTCATATTCATTTTTTTTTCCGGTCTGGGACCCCCGATTTTTTTATATATATATACCCAAAAATTTTAGAAAAGGTTTTTATTATAACCCAAAAACCCCTAAGTTTTTTGGGAATTAAATTTAAAAAAATTTATTTTACTGGGAATGAAGGATTTTAATTAGTTTTAAAATGGGGCAATTTTGTTAAGAGTCAGTGTAAATATGTTTATATATATTCCTGACTATTGTTTGAGGGGGCGAGACTGCCCTGGTCCCAAAATTCACTGATCGCTACTAGATCATTTTCTCTTTGCTCCCCGAGCTTTTTCATACCTCGTCTTAAAGCTTTTGTATGGTTCCTGCCTCCACTATATCACTTGCTTGGGCCGTTTCCCCCTTCCCGACAACTCTTTTGTGTGTGTGTGTGTGTGTGTGTGTGTGTGTAATGTATAATGAAGGAAATGTCAGTTGGTGACGGGAAAGGGAATATGGCACCCAAAAAAAATGTCTCACGGGTAATTAATGAAGCAAGGTACATCATTTACAACTTTTCGTTTAAGAGGAATTTAAAAGCACCATCTGTGCTAACGATCTTAAACATTATAAATTAAATTTTTAAAGTGTGTGTAGATGCCACCGGAAAAGCTAGGGGTGGAGGTATTAAGGGCAATTTTTTGTGTGTGTGTGTGTGTGTGTGTGTGTGTGTGTGTGTGTGTGTGTGTGTGTGTGTGTGTGTGTGTGTGTATACTAACCTAATTTTACTATCTAATTTGGTTGCAGGGTCGGGCTGTCCTGGCCCCTCTTCACTGATCCCACTTAGGTCCTCTCTCCCTGCCCCAGGCTTTATCATACCTGGTTACCCGATTACACCACCTCACTTACTAGGTTTTCCCCCCTGACTGCTCTTTCGAAGGAAATACTTCCTAAAATTCCTTTTCTCATCTGGGTCTTTAACTTCCAATTTTGAAATCCTTTTTTTCCGGGGCCCTCTGGAAAAATCCTTTCTTCCACCTTGTCATTCCACCAGATTTTGTGTTCATCATATCTCCCTGACCCCCCTGCCCTCCAGTGTCGTCAGGCCCCATTTCCCAACCTTTCTTCAAAGGACATTCCCTTAGCTTTGGGGAAATAACCTTGTCAAACCCTTTTGCACTTTCTCAACTTGACCTTTATCAATGTGGGTTCCAAACAGGTGCTGTGTGTGTTTAAAAAAAGCCTTTTGGCCCCACCCCATTTATGGTTGCAGGGGGCGAGCCCTGGCCCCGGCCCCGCCCTCTTCACTTTTGTGTGTGTGTTGTACTCATTTTGTACTCACCTAATTGTGGTTGCAGGGGGCGAGACTCAGCTCCCGGGCCCCCCTTCACTGATCGTTTCTGGGGCCTCTCTCACTTCCTGAGCTTTTCCTTTCCTCTTCTTAAAACTATGATGGTTTTTTGCCTCCACTATTTTACGCAGGCTATTCCAATTTTTTGACAACTCTAATGGTTTAAAAATACTTTCCCAAGTCCCCCGATGTTTAGTCTTCAGCTTTCCCGTTGTGACCCCTTGTCCCCGTGTTCCCCCCCTCTGGAAAAATCCCCCCCTCTGTCCACCTTGTCTATTCCCCGGGATTTGTATGTGGACTTTTCTCCCCCGACCCTTTTTGTCCTCCAGGGGTTTTCGTCCATTTCCTTTTTAAACCTTTTCCCCCGTGACATTCCTTGGGGCCTGGGGGCCAGCCTTTTTGCAAACCTTTTTACTTTTTCTAACTTCGTGTGCTTGACCAGGTGTGGGTTCCAGGGCTGGGCTGCATAATTTAGATGGGCCTAACATAAAAGTGCAATTTTCTTGAACGATACCACATGTCCAGCCTGTCCAGGTCTCTTTGCAGTCCTGCCTCATCCTCGTCTGATTTAATTCTTCTCATCAACTTCACGTCATCTGCAAACAGGGACACTTCAGAGTCTATTCCTTCCATCATGTCGTTCACATATATCAAAAATAGCACTGGTCCTAGAACTGACCCCTGTGGGACCCCGCTCGTAACAGGCGCCCACTGTGACACCTCTTCACGTACCATGACTCGTTGCTGCCTCCCTGTCAGGTATTCCCTTATCCATTGCAGTGCCCTCCCTTTTACATGCGCCTGATCCTGCAGCTTCTGCACTAATCTCTTGTGGGGAACTGTGTCAAAGGCCTTCCTGCAGTCTAGGAAAACGCAATCTACCCACCCCTCTCTCTCGTGTCTTACTTCTGTTACCTTGTCATAAAACTCCAGGAGGTTTGTGATACAGGATTTGCCTTACATGAACCCATGCTGGTTTTCATTTATAATCTTGTTCCTTTCCAGGTGTTCGACCACTCTCCTCCTGATAATCTTCTCCATGACTTTGCACACAATACGTGTCAGAGACACAGGTCTGTAGTTTAGTGCCTCGTTTGTTTCCTTTCTTAAGTATGGGGACTACATTAGCTGTCTTCCATTTCTCAGGTAGTTGCCCAGTTTCAAGGGATGTGTTGAAGATTGTGGTTAGAGGCACGCACAGCATCTCTGCTCCTTCTCTAAGGACCCATGGGGAGATGTCCAGTCCCATCGCCTTTGAGGTGTCAAAGTCACTTAAGAGCTTCTTCACCTCCTCCTCAGTTGTTCGTATGTCATCCAACACTTGTTGGTATATTCCCTCTTGATGTTCCCTTCTGTGCTGTCTTCCCACAGCCCTTCCTGTCTCTACTGTAAAAACTTCCTTAAATCTCCTGTTCAGCTCCTCACATACCTCCTGATCATTTCTTGTGAGTTCTCCACCTTCTGTCCTTAATCTGATCACCTGGTCTTTGACTGTTGTCTTCCTCCTGATGTGGCTATACAACAGCTTCGGGTCAGTCTTGATTCTCGATGCTATGTAATTTTCATACTGTCGCTGGGCCTCCCTCCTTACCTGTGCATACTCATTCCTGGCTCTGCGACTGATCTCCCTATTTTCGTGTGTTCTCTGCCTTCTGTACTTTTTCCATTCTCTATTACACTTTGTTTTTGCCTCCTTACACCGTCGGGTAAACCAGGAGCTCGTTCTGGTCCTCCCGTTGTTACTGTTGCCCTTGGGAATAAACTTTTCCACTGCCTCCTTGCATTTTGTTGTTACATATTCCATCATTTCATTTACTGGCTTTCCTGCCAGTTCTCTGTCCCACTGGACCTCCCACAGGAAGTTCTTCAACCCTATGTAGTCCCCCTCTTTTATAGTCAGGCTTTTCCCATTCAACTCCTGTTATTCTCTCCACTTGCAGCTCTACTATGTATTCAAAGCACAGAACCATGTGGTCGCTAGCTCCTAGGGGACTCTCATACTTGATGTCCTCCATGTCTGAGCTGCCCAGGGTGAACACAAGGTCCAATCTTGCTGGTTCATCCTCCCCTCTCACTCTGGTAGTGTCCTTAACATGTTGGTGCATGAGGTTTTCCAGCACCACGTCCAACATCCTGGCTCTCCATGTTTTGGGACTCCCATGTGGCTCCAGGTTTTCCCAGTCGATCTCCCTGTGGTTGAAATCCCCCATAACCAGCAACTTTGCTCTGCTGAAATGAGCTCTTCTTGCCACCTCAGCAAGTGTGTCCACCATTGCTCTGTTGCTCTCTTCATATTCCTCTCTTGGCCTCCTGCAGTTCTGTGGTGGATTATACATCACTGCAATGACCACTTTGTGTTCCCCAGACTGAAGTGTACCTGCTATGTAGTCTCTTTCTTCCGTCTCATCTATGCCTTCCATTTTCTCGAATTTCCATCTGTTTTTTACGAGCAGAGCAACCCCACCTCCCCCCCTGCCCCTTCTATCTTTCCTCATGATCTGGTATCCTGGTGGGAAGATTGCATCTGTTATTGTCTCCGTGAGTTTTGTTTCTGTAACTGCTATGATGTCTGGGGACTTCTCATTGATTCTTTCTTGCCATTCCTCATGTTTATTCGTTAATCCATCTGCATTTGTGTACCAAACCTTCAACTTCTGTTCTAATACTGTAACTGTGGTGTGGGGGGTGGAAACAGAGGGATCGGTGTGTGATGGTTGGTTTGGATTGTTCAGTTGCCTTGGAGGTGTCGTGGCTGGAGTCCTTCTGCAGGTGTTTCTGGGGGGTGTGCTTGTCCTTCCATTTGATCCTGGGTTATTCTGCTCTCCTTTTTCATTTCCTCCCATTTCTCCTTTCGTTTTTGAACTCTCTCTTTCATCGTCTTCCTTTCGTCCTGTGTTCTGTCTCGATCGAGTTACACACTCCAGAACTCCTGCTTGCCTCTCAGCCATGCTTTCTCCTGCAGGATCATGGTTCGGGTTGATTCTGCCTTGAAAATTACTTTGAGAGGCCGATTCCTTTTCTTTGTGAACCACCCAATTCTCCGAAAATTTGCCACCTGGGTCATGTCCCCCTCGCCTTTCACCTTCATGATATCTTCAATCGTTTTTTTCTCCTCCTGCTTTCTTTCATCATAAGCTTCCCCTTTAGCTTCGTCTAGCCCATAGACAAACACGGATCTCTCCCTTTCCACCTCCCACTGTGACTCCCATTGCATCCTCTGATGTGTTTTAGTTTCTTCCCGTGAAGTGTTCCTTCCTTCAGTCCCTTCCCTAGTTATGGGCGTGTGTTAGTTACCATTTTGTCCTAGGCACATGTCGATTAGACACTAGGCCTGGTGTATTTGCGAGTGTGTGTGTGTGTGTGTGTGTGTGTGTGTGTGTGTACTCACCTAGTTGAGGTTGCGGGGGTCGAGTCCGAGCTCCTGGCCCCGCCTGTGTGTGTGTGTGTGTGTGTATGTGTGTGTGTGTGTATGTGTGTGTGTGTATGTGTGTGTGTGTATGTGTGTGTGTGTGTGTGTGTGTGTGTGTGTGTGTGTGTGTGTGTGTGTGTGTGTGTGTGTGTGTGTGTGTGTGTGTGTGTGTTTGCGTGCGTGCAGGCGCGTGTAAGCCACGTATTTTCGGCGGTCGAGCTTCTGGCCCATTCAGATCGGCATTACAGATTTCTTGTGTTTCGGGCCTTATCATATCTAACCTTGAAGCTGTGTAACGGGTCAGCCTTCAACATTTCCTAATCCAAATGATGCCTCTGTTTAAACACCTGTCTGAAGTTGTCAAGAGACTAAACACATAACTGAAGCTTGTCGAAGAGTGAGACACCTACGTTAAGGTTGTCGAGAGTTAAATCACCTATCTGAAGAGGTAAAGTACCTATCCGAAAGAGGTAAACTTCGAATAAAGGGTGTTAAGGGATCAAACACCTAATTGCTGTCAAAAACCCATTGAAGGAGTCAGAAACCTGCTTGAAGAGGTCAGACATCATCTTAAGAGGATCAGATAACTTTCTGAAAAGGTCAGATACTTACCCGAAGGTATCAGATACCTACCTGAAGGGGTCAGAGAGGAAGGCGTAGAGTATGGGGTTGACGCAGGAGTTGATATAAGCCAAGACTTGCGCTGCTATCTGGGTTATGATCCTGAAGGTCGTCATCTCGTACAGATCCAGAGACTTGAGCAACAGTACCAGCTTAACACCAAACCATCCAGACGTCACATTAATAACAATAATAATAATACTAATAATAATAATTAGTTGCAGCTTCAGAGCTGTTATACTACATAAGCTCATTTACATTGTAAGAACATCAATGACACTACTAATATTACTACCACTAATAACACAGTAGTATACTATACTTGGCTCGCATCCAGCCTCGGAGGAGCTGGAGGAAATTCATGATCTTTAATACATTGTGCCATTGTATTCATGTTTTTTTTTTCTGTAAATGTATTCTGTTTAATAATAAATGTTCACATAGAATATAAAATATATAGGGGGTGGTAGGAGAAGAAAATATTCAAACAGCTCCGGGGAGAACCTTGAGTTTTCCCTGAGGTACGTTTATTGTCTTCTCTGAGGATGAGGGTCCCCAGTCCAGCTATAGAGGTGGTACTTCCCTATATATATATATATATATTATATATATATATATATATATATATATATATATATATATATATATATATATATATCTTAAAGAATAATCGGAATACTATGGAAGATTCATAAATAATACTGGCATAATTATCGGTACTGAGGGTAATGGTAGGCAGTATTTAGTAATACATGATCAAAATTCTTCCGTGTATTTCCTGAAGCATTCTAGAAGGTTTACACACAATAGTATCATGTTGTATGTGTATTATCCTCTACTGCAACGTAATCTCTTATGTCACATGACTTGTTGGCAGCTATTAGAAGCTTAGGGTTGGCTATTACATCTTCGATTTTTTCTGTTTCCCACTTTCTATAAGCTTGGTAGCCCTAGTCTACCCTATGGGAAGGGGTAGGGGGGAAGGGGGAAGTAGGAAAACGGACCAGTGCCTCTCATACTCTGAGAGAAGTTGTGGCTGGTGTCACTCATGCTACCCTACCCTGAGAAAACTTCCCCTCATTTCTCCTGTTGATACTCTTGCAACACCGCATAGCTCCTGATGACGCACTCAGAAGTGTGAAAGTACTTGAAAATAATATTGATTTCAAGAGAAATTATTAATTTCAGTTTTGTTTTTTTCTACTATATTCAAGACCTAAATTTTTTTAAGCAATTATATTAAAATGTGAATAAAATAGCACTTGCTAGCAGGCATATTATTTAGAATTGACACCATTAATGTTAGATAATGTTTATGTTGGCTGACATGTGATATATTAGTCAAAGGTCATTAGTTACCGTCTAGCAAATTAGACTGTTAATTAGTAAAGGAGATATGTTCATGGTTTATGACTGATTGGAATAACGATAACACATGGCTGACACTTATAATGAAGACACGTGATTGACACATACAATGAAATCCTGTGATGCTTGTTGACACATGAGTGACATGGGGGCCGCTGTACGGTCACTGTGGGTTTAGCGCCTCCCACCCATGTATCAGTGCCTCCCACCCATGAATCCAGTGCCTCCCACCCATGAATCCAGTGTTAATAACCCACCTGAATGGGGAACCAGCAGACGATGAAGGTAACTACGACAATGACAACCATCCTGGTGACTCTCTTCTTTCCCCTGACACTCTCAGCGCTGCGACTGCCTCCCAGCGACACACCGTACCACAACCGGTTGAGAATCATGAGATAGAGAACCACTATCACCGTCAGTGGCACGAAGTACATGGTGGTGATGAAGCCGATCTAGAGGGTGAAGGGGAAGGGTAATAAGAGAAAAGCGAAATCAGACCTCGTAAATTACACACACACACACACACACACACACACACACACACACACACACACACACACACACACACACAGGAGCTCGGAATCGACCCCCGCAACCTCAACTAGGTGAGTACATGTATACATACATGGAAGAAATCACAATAAAACGCGTGATTGCAATTATGAAAAGATATCACAGCGATAATAGGAAATAAAACGTGAGTTCTTTCATGTGCTTACACACACATCTCTGAAGGTATGTGTACGGTGTGTAAGCACATGTGCTTACACACACACATCTCTGAAGGTATGTGTACGGTGTGTAAGCACATGAAAGAACTCACGTTTTATTTCCATTTTCACTGTGGTATTTCTTCGTATACATATATAATTTTGTGATATATACTTCCGTGACATGGGACACACCACTTCTGTCTTAACATATATACACAGATCAAATAAAAATTATTCAAAGCATACCTATAGAATGGTTCCCAGAGCAGAAAATATGATTAAAGGCTGAAAATACTGAAGAAACCAAAGTTGACTAACAGCAGGAGAAGAGGAGATATGATAACAACATACTTGGTTGTATCAGTATATGAAGGAACATACTACGAATTATTTTTAATACCTATAACAGGGATAGTAAGTCATAGATATAGATTAAGATAAAAATGAAGCCAAGGAATTCTAGGAAATTTAAAAAAAAAAAAAACACGTTAATGAAGATACACGAAGAGCACAAGTCAGCTCCTGTCACTGACAATAAGCAATAACAAATGGGTAATTACACACACACACACACACACACAGGAGCTGTGACTCGACCCCTGCAACCACAACTAGGTGAGCATGTACACACACACTCGCCCGTAATACTCACATGGAAGGCCATATGATTATATTCTTTGTCCAAGAAGGCGCAGTGGATATACACTTCACCCTCGAACTTCTGCTTCTTGATGCCATGACAGAGGTAAAGTGGGATACACGAGGTCAGTATGAGGATCCAGCTCAGTGCGATGGAGTACAGAGCGTTCCTCTGTGTGCGAACTGTGGGACGGTAAGAAGTCAACGTCAGAGCGGAGAAGAGAATTGGTAAGTGGATGGGAGAGGGAGAGGTTGATCAAGGTTGAGGAGAAAGGGTAGAAGGAGTCAGTGTAAGGCATGAGAAGGTTTGTGTTTGTTTGTTTGTGTGTGTGTGTGTGTGTGTACTCACCTATTTGTACTCACCTATTTGTGGTTGCAGGGGTCGAGTCCTAGCTCCTGGCCCCGCCTCTTCACCGGTTGCTACTGGGCCCTCTCTCTCCCCGCTCCATGAGCTTTATCAAACCTCGTCTTAAAACTGTGTATGGTTCCTGCCTCCACTACGTCATTTTCTAGGCTATTCCACTGCCTTACAACTCTATGACTGAAGAAATACTTCCTACTATCTCTCTGACTCATTTGTGTCTTCAACTTCCAATTGTGGCCTCTTGTTTCTGTGTCCCCTCCCTGGAACATCCTGTCTTTGTCCACCTTGTCTATTCCACGCAGTATTTTATATGTCGTTATCATGTCTCTCCTGACCCTCCTGTCCTCCAGTGTCGTCAGGCCGATTTCCCTTAATCTTTCTTCATAGGACATTCCCCTTAGCTCTGGAACTAACCTTGTCGCAAACCTTTGTACTTTCTCTAGTTTCTTGATGTGCTTTATCAAGTGCGGGTTCCAAACAGGTGCTGCATACTCCAGTATGGGCCTGACATACACGGTGTACAGTGTCTTGAATGATTCCTTACTAAGGTATCGGAAAGCTGTTCTCAGGTTTGCCAGGCGCCCATATGCTGCAGCAGTTATCTGATTGATGTGTGCTTCCGGAGACATGCTCGGTGTTATACTCACCCCAAGATCTTTCTCCTTGAGTGAGGTTTGCAGTCTTTGGCCACCTAGCCTATACTCTGTCTGGGGTCTTCTGTGCCCTTCCCCTATCTTCATGACTTTGCATTTGGCAGGATTAAATTCGAGAAGCCATTTGCTGGACCAGGTGTCCAGTCTGTCCAGGTCTCTTTGAAGTCCTGCCTGGTCTTCATCAGATTTAATTCTCCTCATTAACTTCACATCATCTGCAAACAGCGACACTTCTGAATCCAACCCTTCCGTCATGTCGTTCACATATACCAAAAATAGCACTGGTCCTAGGACCGACCCCTGTGGGACCCCGCTCGTCACAGGTGCCCACTGTGATACATCATTACGTACCATGACTCGTTGTTGCCTCCCTGTCAGGTATTCTCTGATCCATTGCAGTGCCCTTCCTGTTATATGCGCCTGATGCTCTAGCTTCTGCACTAATCTCTTGTGAGGAACTGTGTCAAAGGCCTTCTTGCAGTCTAAGAAGATGCAATCAACCCACCCCTCTCTCTCTTGTCTTACTTCTGTTATTTTATCGTAAAACTCCAGAAGGTTTGTGACACAGGATTTGCCTTCCGTGAATCCGTGCTGGTTGGCATTTATACTCCTGTTCCGTTCCAGGTGCTCCACCACTCTCCTCCTGACAATCTTCTCCATAATTTTGGATACTTTACACGTCAATGACACAGGTCTATAGTTTAGTGCCTCTTTTCTGTCTCCTTTTTTAAAAATGGGAACTACATTTGCCGTCTTCCATACCTCAGGTAGTTGCCCAGTTTCCAGGGATGTGTTGAAGATTGTGGCAAGTGGCACGCACAACATATCTGCTCCCTCTCTAAGGACCCACGGGGAGATGTTGTCCGGTCCCATTGCCTTTGAGGTATCGATGTCCCTTAGCAGTTTCTTCACCTCCTCCTCATCTGTGTGTGTGTGTGTGTGTGTGTGTGTGTGTGTGTGTTAAAATATCAATATATTAGCAAGATCTTTTACAAAACTTCCTAGTTTGTATCCTTCAGGAACTTCTTCCAACTTTCTGGTTTGCCTCCTTCGTCGGCTAATGGACCTCCACACCCACCACTACCTCCTCCTCTTCCTCCTCCACCCCCTTCTCTTCCTCCTCCACCCCTTTCTCTTCCTCCTCCACCCCCTCCTCTTCCTCCTCCACCTCCTCCTCTTCCTCCTCCACCCCCTCCTCTTCCTCCTCCACCCCCTCATCTTCCTCCTCCACCCCCTCATCTTCCTCCTCCACCCCCTCATCTTCCTCCTCCACCCCCTCCTCTTCCTCTTCCTCCTCCTCCTCCTCCTCCTCCTCCTCCTCCTCCTCCTCCTCTTCCTCCTCCTCCTCTTCCTCCTCCACCTCCTCCTCTTCCTCCTCCACCTCCTCCTCTTCCTTCTACACCTCCTTTTCTTCCTCCACCTCCTCTTCCTCCTTCACCTCCTCCTCCTCTACTTCCCCCACTTTCTCTGAAGGCAGCAGACGTCCCTGTATATATTTTTTTTAATTTTGTGATGTAAGATTATGAAGAGAATGGGGCCTTGATACCTGTGAAGGGTTTTTGATCCAAGGAACTGGAATTATCTTCTTGTCCCTAGGATCATACCTAATCATATCCCATTTCCAGACGCTGTGGGACTTCTATGATCTCATTGCTTCTCCCTGAACATAATTTTAGCAGTTTTACTATAACCAGAAGCCACACACATGATCAGCGACCCCCATCAGGGGTCCAAAGGCCCCCAGGGGTCCAAAGACCCCCAGGGGTCCAGAAACCACCAGGGATTCAGAGACCTCCAGTGGTCCAGAGACCTCCAGTGGTCCAGAGACCTCCAGTGGTCCAGAGACCTCCAGTGGTCCAGAGACCTCCAGTGGTCCAGAGACCTCCAGGGGTCCAGGACCACTAGTGGACCAGAAGCTACACTACTCACTTGTGATTGCAGCGATGGGATGCACCACCGCCAGGAACCTATCGAAGGAAAGGAGGAGCAGCGTGTAGACGGAGGCGTAGGCTGTGACATAGGTGAGGTACTGCACCGCCTTGCACCAGATGCTGCCGAAGGGCCACGACAGCAAGATGTAGTCGGAGGCAGTGAAGGGGACGCAGAAGACGATAAACAGTAGGTCCGCCATCGCCAGACTGTAAAGAACAGCACAATAACATCAAGAAAATGCCCACCTACTTACCAGACCGAAAGCAGGGAGTAGCTAAAATACTTTCCTAAGACGGTCGTGTGCATTAAACACATTGGGCATTAGATTTATGTTCATACCAGAAGCAAAAATAAAAAATAAAACAAAATACACCAAATTTTTTTTACATGTGTGGGTAGAAAATATGGTGGAATGGGTCAATTACAATAGATCAAGATATATGACACATAATCATTAAAAACAGAAAATGTATAAACAAAGAGCTGTATAACTCACAATATACAAGCACTGAGGCGTGTATTTCTCTCATTGTATAAATACCGAGTCGTGTATATACGTACTGTATAAACAAGAAGTATATATCTCTCGGTATATGCAGCAAAGTATTTTTCTGCTTTACTTATTTAAAGTATCAGCTGAGGGTCGGACTGCCCAAGGCTGCAGCCGCCTGAATTTTAATCAGAATTTTATTGCTCAGTAAGAAAGAAATGTTAGTTAATCTCCATCAGGAAGAACAGTAAAAAAAAAAAGACCGTTGTGTCAATATTAACTTTCTCGCAAAGTTGTCTTTAAAGAGTCCGTGAGAGAGAGAGAGAGAGAGAGAGAGAGAGAGAGAGAGAGAGAGAGAGAGAGAGAGAGAGAGAGAGAGAGAGAGAGAGAGAGAGAATGGGTGATTGTTTCTCGATAATGTGTCAATGAAAGGTGAAGAATGAAATAAACTTACTGAGAGAGGATTAATAGAGCTTTACTCTCAGCTTGAAGCTTAGGAATGTTTCTGATGGAAAATTTAACTCGTGTACCATCCACTATGAGTGGCGCAGTCGACCAATGAGGCACAAGACAGAATATTTGAGTATTTTCCATGTTTATGAGCCAAATGTAATGTTTACCGTAGAAAAAACATTGTGCGGGCAGGTCTACACATCGCTGCAATTTCACAATGAAAAACCTTAAGCAAACTTTTTCTCGAATTGTGTAAAGAGTAGAGTAAAAAAACCTCTGTTACATGCCTGGAACAATTCACAAGTAACTTATAATTTAGATATGAAGCATAATGCATTTCGATTCTTTTTGGAACATTATCAGACCAGTTGTGAGTTAGGAGCGCGAGCATACTGGCTACCCTGTAATTGCGAGTCTAAACTTGGGCAAAACCTGCCTATTTTTTTTTTAACCTTTGCGTAAGAGAGACATGTAGACTGTAGATCACACGTACAGACCTATTTCTCGTTGAAAGAACGTATGGCTTGCATTACCAATATAGACGAAGAGCAAGTTTGTGTTCTGTTATCACCTGGCTTACAAGACACGCACTAGTACGCAGTAAGGTGTTTATCTGAGAGTTCCCGTTAATCCCTACTTTAGGGGTTGAAGTCATTCTAGATTGGTGGTGAGTAGGTGACATGCAGCCTTATTGTATCCCTCCTATCCCTTACTCATCCTCTCCACCCTTGACTCTCCATCGCGTTCCGTGGGGAAAAAATGATTTACGATTAATGAGCTGAACTAAGTGGAGTGATATTAATTGGATCAGACACTGATGAAAACAAGTGTTTGGTGTGCCCGCTGGTGTTGCCGGTGTTCTCAAGTTGTGTTGTGCTTAGTGTTAGTTTAGTGAGAGCTTCAATGCTGCATTTTGTGTCAGAGTCTTGATATTAAATTACAGCGATTCAGAGAACAAGTTACATGTTGTAATTCATTCACAAACTTCCCGTTAGTGTGAAAGAAAAGATACACAGTTGCTGAGCAAGCTTTGTGCTGGGATGTAGAGGTCTGTGTAGAGTTTGTGTAGAGTTCTGTGTAGAGTTCTGTGTGGAGCTCTGTGTAGAGATCTGTGTAGAGATCTGTGTAGAGCTTTATCATGACTTGTGCTACAGCTTCTCTTTTCTTTCAGAGTAATGGACAGTACACCATGGGGACCCGTCCTTTCAATTATTTTGTTAGAGTTGTGCGATGGTGCCTGGAAGACGAGGTATTAATACCAACTCAACGGGCAAAAATTAAGACATTAAATTACCCTATCTGTTATGGGAAATTATAATATGAACAGAAATGCCGGAACAAACCGAACAAACATCCTAAACATAATAGAACAAAATCTAATTTTATATATAAATGTTTTTGGGGATCAAATTTCTAAGATTTTATCTTTCTACTTTTGTGCTATAGTCCACAGGGTAAATAAGAGCCTCGTATTAAAGCGCTTTTATCTTTTACTTTTGTGCTATAGTCCACAGGGTAAATAAGAGCCTCGTAATAAAGCGCTTTTATCTTTTACTTTTGTGCTATAGTCCACAGGGTAAATAAGAGCCTCGTAATAAAGCGCTTTTATCTTTTACTTTTGTGCTATAGTCCACAGGGTAAATAAGAGCCTCGTAATAAAGCGCTTCGACCGCTAATTTCAAAATAAAAAAAAATATCTGAAAGCCTATCTTCAAATTAGTTTATGTTTCATATATTGAAAATTCTGTATTTATGTCCTAATTATCAGAGGGTTGTAAAGTGTCTTCACGCAACATACACTTTGTGCGTGTACTCACCTAGTTATACTCACATAGTTGTGGTTGCAGGGGTCGAGTCATAGCTCCTGGCCCCGCCTCAGCCGCTACTCTGTCACTCTTCCTGCTCCCTGAGCTCAATCATACCTCGTCTTAAAGCTATGTATGGATCCTGCGGCCACTACATCACTTCCCAGACTGCTCCACTTTCTGACTACTCTGCGACTGAAGAAATACTTCCTAACATCCCTGTGATTCATCTGGGTCTTCAACTTCCAACTGTGAACTCTTGTTGCTGTGTTCCATCTCTGGAACATCCTGCCTCTGTCCACCTTGTCGAGTCCTACCAGTATTTTATATCTCGTTATCATATCCCCTCCTATCTCTCCTGTCTTCCAGAGTCGTGTGTGTGTGTGTGTGTGTGTGTGTGTGTGTGTGTGTGTGTGTGTGTGTGTGTGTGTGTGTGTGTACTCACCTAGTTGAGGTTGAAGGAGTCGAGTCCAAGCTCCTGTGTGTGTGTGTGTGTGTGTGTGTGTGTGTGTGTGTGTGTGTGTGTGTTTTGTACATGTATTATAACACCAAATTACGCGAAAGCAATTTTTTTTCTCTCAAAATAATTGACGGAAATAATTTTTTCAGCCTTGTCTGCCAACACTTTCACGACCCAGAGGCCCTAACACCCTTCATGATCCAGAGGACCTAACACCCTTCATGACCCAGAGGACCTAACACCCTTCATGATCCAGAGGACCTAACACCCTTCATGATCCAGAGGACCTAACACCCTTCATGATCCAGAGGACCTAACACCCTTCATGATCCAGAGGACCTAACACCCTTCATGATCCAGAGGCCCTAACACCCTTCATGATCCAGAGGACCTAACACCCTTCATGATCCAGAGGACCTAACACCCTTCATGATCCAGAGGACCTAACACCCTTCATGACCCAGAGGACCTAACACCCTTCATGATCCAGAGGCCCTAACACCCTTCAAGACCCAGAGGCCCTAACACCCTTCATGATCCAGAGGACCTAACACCCTTCATGATCCAGAGGACCTAACACCCTTCATGATCCAGAGGACCTAACACCCTTCATGATCCAGAGGACCTAACACCCTTCATGATCCAGAGGACCTAACACCCTTCATGATCCAGAGGACCTAACACCCTTCATGACCCAGAAGACCTAACACCCTTCATGATCCAGAGGCCCTAACACCCTTCATGATCCAGAGGCCCTAACACCCTTCATGATCCAGAGGACCTAACACCCTTTATGATCCAGAGGACCTAACACCCTTCATGATCCAGAGGACCTAACACCCTTCATGATCCAGAGGACCTAACACCCTTCATGATCCAGAGGACCTAACACCCTTCATGATCCAGAGGACCTAACACCCTTCATGATCCAGAGGACCTAACACTCTTCATGATCCAGAGGACCTAACACCCTTCATGATCCAGAGGACCTAACACCCTTCATGACCCAGAGGCCCTAACACCCTTCATGACCCAGAGGACCTAACACCCTTCATGATCCAGAGGACCTAACACCCTTCATGACCCAGAGGCCCTAACACCCTTCATGACCCAGAGGACCTAACACCCTTCATGATCCAGAGGACCTAACACCCTTCATGATCCAGAGGACCTAACACCCTTCATGATCCAGAGGCCCTAACACCCTTCATGACCCAGAGGACCTAACACCCTTCATGATCCAGAGGACCTAACACCCTTCATGACCCAGAGGCCCTAACACCCTTCATGACCCAGAGGACCTAACACCCTTCATGACCCAGAGGCCCTAACACCCTTCATGACCCAGAGGACCTAACACCCTTCATGATCCAGAGGACCTAACACCCTTCATGACCCAGAGGCCCTAACACCCTTCATGACCCAGAGGACCTAACACCCTTCATGATCCAGAGGACCTAACACCCTTCATGATCCAGAGGACCTAACACCCTTCATGATCCAGAGGCCCTAACACCCTTCATGACCCAGAGGACCTAACACCCTTCATGATCCAGAGGACCTAACACCCTTCATGACCCAGAGGCCCTAACACCCTTCATGACCCAGAGGACCTAACACCCTTCATGATCCAGAGGACCTAACACCCTTCATGATCCAGTGGACCTAACACCCTTCATGATCCAGAGGCCCTAACACCCTTCATGACCCAGAAGACCTAACACCCTTCATGATCCAGAGGACCTAACACCCTACATGACCCAGAGGCCCTAACACCCTTCATGACCCAGAGGACCTAACACCCTTCATGACCCAGAGGCCCTTACACCTTTCATGACCCAGAGGCCCTAACACCCTTCATGACACAGAGGACCTAACACCCTTCATGACCCAGAGAACCTAACACCCTTCATGATCCAGAGCTCTAACACCCTTCATGATCCAGAGGACCTAACACCCTTCATGACCCAGAGGACCTAACACCCTTCATGACCCAGAGGACCTAACACCCTTCATGACCCAGAGGACCTAACACCCTTCATGACCCAGAGGACCTAACACCCTTCACGACCCAGAGGACCTAACACCCTTCATGACCCAGAGGACCTAACCACCCTTCATGACCTGGAGGACCTAACACCCTTCATGACCCAGAGGACCTAACACCTTTCATGATCCAGAGGACCTAGCACCCTTCATGACCCAGAGGCCCTAACACCCTTCATGACCCAGAGGCCCTAACACCCTTCATGACCCAGAGGCCCTAACACCCTTCATGACCCAGAGGCCCTAACACCCTTCATGACCCAGAGGACCTAACCACCCTTCATGACCCGGGGGACCTAACCAACCTTCATGACCCGGGGGACCTAACCAACCTTCATGACCCGGAGGACCTAACACCCATCATAACCCAGAAATCTCGGCAAAGATTTCTGAAAGGAAAAATTGGGTCACCCACCTGAAAATAAGATAGTTTGTTGTTGACCTCATCTGCTTGTTAGCGATGATGACGATGACGACGAGGGTGTTGCCAAAGAGGCCCACCAAGACGATGATGCCGAAGATGATAGGTACAACGATAGCAACGATGATGGCGTACTCGAAGATGGGGCTGTCCTGAAGATGAAGTAAGTTGACCATGGTGCTAAGTTACATTACACACAATATATATATATATATATATATATATATATATATATATATATATATATATATATATATATATATATATATATATATATATATATATATATAAGAGAGAGAGAGAGATGTAAATCTTCGTAAATACACACAGGAAAATATACAAATCTCAGTACATATAAACGATGAAAGCCTCCTTGTATATACAGCAAAAGATATACAAGATCTCATGTATATACTCCGTGTTCCTGGTATTTTATCTAGCAGAAACAAGCTGGAAAGTCATGCCAATTACTAAGCATACAAACTGCAGTTGTTCACAATGGTTGTTATTCCCCCTGTAACTACCTGTCTACCACATTAGTGTTGCATCAGACGTACAGTGTTATTATACCTTTCCCTCTTTCACCCTCTCCTCTTGACGCATTCATTTGTTTCAGTCATCGCTCTGCAATCCACTTCATCCTCAGCCCAAACTATAGGAAACTGATAAATTGATTATCAATAGTAGAAGCATTGGCGACCCTTCCTGGGCAATATTTCACTTTAGAAATCATTTTCGACATCAGAAATATCTGGATAACTATAGTAAAGGACAAGTGGAAGGACAAGCTTTCATTGGGGCAACATTTCACTCTTCGTAGAGCCTTATAGAAGCTCTATACAGAGCGAAACGTTCTCTTATTGAAAGTTTGTCTTGTTGTTTATGTCTTTCTCTACATACTGGTCAGCAAAAGCCTAACTTAGTATTACACAAGTAACCAGCAAATAGGATTATTATTATTATAATCAAGGGGAAGCGCTAAACCCGGAGGATTATACAGCGCCTGGGGGAGGGGGGGGGGATGTGGAAGGCATTCAGGCTTAATTCGGGGAACTGGAGCACAGATCCAATTCCCTAAATCAAGAGCCCCTCACCAGCAAATAGGAGAGTGAAACTTTTGACGACGTTCGGTCCGACTTGGACCATTAACGAGTCTCACAGTTTATGGTCCAAGTCGGACCGAAACGTCGTTGCTTCTCTCTCCTATGTGTTGGTTATTAGTGTATTCTTCCAGGCACGGTAATGTCCCTTTTTTTCTAACTAGCATCACTGAAACAGTGAAAAAAGTCTCTAAGACGCAGAAAACCGGGCGTATAAAACGGAAAAATATCGAAGGCCCGTATGCATATTAGCAGTTATGGAACTAATGGCCGTTTCTACTGAAAAAATAATTATAAAGACTAAAAATTCCATGCAGGATTATCAAATGCAATGGAATGATCCATATGAAAACATTTACCATTGCATCGGAGAGCCTAGTTTTTTGTCAGCCATGAGAATTTTAATTAGAAACGGGTAATTGTCAGGGAACTACGAGCCGACACACGATATGAAAAAACAACATTCATAGTGAATATCATATCACATTGCCTTACGTGTAAATAAATAAATATATGGTGGGAGGCCCAATGCTGTACCGTTGAGCTACGAGGCTTACATAGCAGAAAAGCTGTTCGTAAAATCCTTCGTATTGCAAGCTTCGTAGCTCATAGGTACAGCTTTGGGCCTACACAATGCCAGAAACACGGTTCGACTCTCCGTCTATTCTTGCTATATATATATTCTATGTGTATGTGTATATTTGCACTGATTTATTAACTGAAATGTAAATGGACATGAGCCCATTCCCTCTCCCCAAAAGAACAGAAATGATACAACAAAAATATATTATTTATTACTGGAATAACATTATTTGTCCATCACCCTTCAAGAAATGCATATCCCTATTGGTTCACGTCACCCTCACCGCCAGTTGAGTTCCCTCAAGGAACGTTACACAATTTTATTATCCCGTGCACTACCTTATTCTGGCGATTCACTGGGTTGTTAGGATATGTTCCTCCTGTAAATCCACTCTATTATTTGCATGATTTTCCTCTCCAGTGCCTTTTTTTTTATTCCACACAAACGATTTCTTATAACTCATGTTTCTATTACGGCGATGTATTTATATGCTAACAGCTGCTATACCAAGAGCTGCTACACTAAGAGCTGTTATATTAAGAGCTGCAATACTACCTTAGCTCTCAAAATTTACAGCATAAGGTTTGAAGACTGACATATTTGTGCAATATTTTGGGAATCTTTATAGAGGAAACGTTTCGCCAGCCAGTGGTTTCTTCAGTACGATGCAGAGAAGAACGGAAGAATATGTGGAGTTTGAGGTAATCGGTCCCTCAACCTGGAGTCGATGTGTTCACTCCGTCAAGACTGTAGAAGCCACTGGCTGGCGAGAAGTTTCCTCAATAAAGACTCCCAAAAATGTTGCAAGTGTCTCATTCTTCAACTTGTCGGTATTCTTAACCATTTACACCAAAAGTTTATAGGCTAAGCGCTGTTATCCCGTCTCATCTCTTTTATTAATAGGTTAAAAACTGTTATCCTACCTCAGTTCATAATTTGTAGATTCAAAAGTGTTACACTATCCCAGCTTACAAGAAGAGCTGTTATCTTTCTAGGTAAACTGGGGTAAAAGGTATAAGAAGACTTGCACAGATATCTTCACCCACCGCTGGACTAAACTCGAGTACATAGACTGTGAGCCGAAAAGACTGTCACCGACCCAACAGAACTACAACTTACCTCTACTGTCTTGTTGTTGTTGCACAGGGGCAGCTTGGTGTAGTTGGTGGAGTTGCAGAGGATATAGGACGGAAGAAAAGTGAGGAAAGGTTCGATACCATTCTCCTCGTCTATATCTGTTCCTTCCCCGTCCATCGTCAAGTCCTCCAGGTCACCCATTCTGCAACCAATATATCAACACAAGTTTCTCGCTGCGGCTTCCAGTTGGGAAACTACATTCGCTTCACCAGTTCTGTTTCCTCGATAATTGAAGTGAAAATATTTATTTTATTTTAAAAATTCGCGATAAGGCTCCAGCGATCGTCTGTATATACATTAAATTTCTAGTTCGCCTTATATCTTCTAATGTGGTTTTAATATGATCAGCGCTGCTGTGACTGGAGCAACTACGTGAGGATCCCCACATGTAGGTGTGGTCAGGCTTAATGTTTACACCGAGCGTGTCTCAGACACAGGCTTACGAAAATATTTGTAAGAGATACATAAGTTTTTACAAGTGTACATGAGTGTCACTTTCTACAAGTGTTTTACATACGCATATCACTGTTGTTCATATATCTGGACATGGATACGCAACTAAGAGTTTATTTTGCCAGAATTTACAAATTAAAGTTTATCTTAAGTTGAATTATATTAATTCTGAAAGTCTTTGACATATCAAAAAAATTGTCTTTCATTATAAAGCGTCCACAAACCTTTCCATAGTTATATCTCACTGATTTCAACAAAAACTTTTTCTAATCTTGATAAACGGGGATTTGTACAAAGTTAATGGCCTGCGATTTCTGATTGCTGGTCATAAGCTTGGAGAGTCCTACTGGAGGTGATGATGGAAAATGGACAGTGTCACCTGATCCGAGTCTCTCACGCAGTCTTAATTTTTTTCCTATATTGGTGACCTTAAAATCCAGACTGACGTCTGACACTTATGATGTTCTGTTACATCGTAGAAATTCTTGATCACAACGATGACGGCTGATCAGAGGAACTCGTGTCTAACAAGCCACTAACAACCTGTAAGGGGAAACAAAGTACGTAACTTTCATTATAAAGTTTGCGAAAATTAAGCAAAATAACAATCTATATACACCGAGAGGTGTTTGTCTCTTAGTGTCTCATACATGTACAGGTCAAATGACCAAAAACTCTACTGAACGAATCATATTACGAACAATTACGTTAGTTGCAACTTTCCTCTTTTTTTCCTGGTATAAAAGAATATCATCTCCTTAGGTTTAAGATATAATTTAGAGTGAACAGACACAGAGAATAATACGAACAAAATTTAGTGAGATATGTGGTTCACTTCAGTCACCCTTCCTGTTTGATTGGTTATGTCAATTAATTGGGTGAGTGAGAGTCATTTTTAAAACAGCCTTAATAAGATGAATTTAAGACAGGATCTAATTAGTCATATTTCATATGTATCCGAGGGCTGTCTCAGAGCCGTCCACCAGGAAGGTGACCACCCTAAGAGTTATCATATAATTAGTTTAAAAAGTATATTACGTACATGATATATTATTGCAAACAACTCGGCGAGAAATTTCTTCTTGAGCAGTTGCCTTTACAAGTGATTTAAGGAAGGGATTATTGTAGTGATGAGCTTCTTGGGGTCAGCTTCAAGATCAGCGATATCAGTTAAATACAACTACCATAGAGGGGTGAAATGCTCTTGTCTACAGTGATACAGTGATAGGGTGATACAGTGATAGGGTGATAAAGTGATAGGGTGATACAGTGATACAGTGATAGGGTGATAGGGTGATACAGTGATAGGGTGATACAGTGATAGAGTGATACAGTGATACAGTGATACAGTGATAGGGTGATAGGGTGATACAGTGATAGGGTGATACAGTGATAGGGTGATACAGTGATAGGGTGATACAGTGATAGGGTGATACAGTGGTAGGGTGATACAGTGATAGGGTGATACAGTGATAGAGTGATACAGTGATACAGTGATAGGGTGATACAGTGATAGGGTGATAGGGTGATACAGTGATAGGGTGATACAGTGATAGGGTGATACAGTGATAGGGTGATACAGTGATAGGGTGATACAGTGATAGGGTGATACAGTGATAGGGTGATACAGTGATACAGTTGGTGTAGGTTACAAAAACTTAACATTCTTGGGTATTTAACGATCCACTAAAAGTTCTTTATACTTTCAGTGATGTGAAGACAAAATGACCAACTCTTATCATTATGGTTTGTTTAAATATGTTTAAATAAGGGCTCGTTCCTCCTAGGATATCTTTATTACGTTAGACTTTATTATAAGAAGAGTTAGTTAATAGCTTCAGACGTAGTCATAGTGTTTATTACGTTAGACTTTATTATAAGAAGAGTTAGTTAATAGCTTCAGACGTAGTCATAATCTTTATTACGTTAGACTTTATTATAAAAAGAGTTAGTTAATAGCTTCAGACGTAGTCATAATCTTTATTACGTTAGACTTTATTATAAGAAGAGTTAGTTAATAGCTTCAGACGTAGTCATAGTCTTTATTACGTTAGACTTTATTATAAAAAGAGTTAGTTAATAGCTTCAGACGTAGTCATAATCTTTATTACGTTAGACTTTATTATAAAAAGAGTTAGTTAATAGCTTCAGACGTAGTCATAATCTTTATTACGTTAGACTTTATTATAAGAAGAGTTAGTTAATAGCTTCAGACGTAGTCATAATCTTTATTACGTTAGACTTTATTATAAAAAGAGTTAGTTAATAGCTTCAGACGTAGTCATAATCTTTATTGCTTTGAAAAAATAAATTACTTTGCTGTTGGTGTTTCCAAATTAAATCTTGTGACTTATATTTAATGGGACATAATCATTACTTTGCAGAGGCTGCATCTGTTGTGTGGCTCCCGGGGCCACTGTTGTGTGGCTCCCGGGGCCACTGTTGTGTGACTCCCGGGGCCACTGTTGTGTGGCTCCCGGGACCACTGTTGTGTGGCTCCCGGGGCCACTGTTGTGTGACTCCCGGGGCCACTGTTGTGTGGCTCCCTGGGCCACTGTTGTGTGGCTCCCGGGGACTCTGTTGTGTGGCTCCCGGGGCCACTGTTGTGTGGCTCCCTGGGCCACTGTTGTGAGGCTCCCGGGACCACTGTTGTGTGGCTCCCTGGGCCACTGTTGTGTGGCTCCCGGGGACTCTGTTGTGTGGCTCCCGGGGCCACTGTTGTGTGGCTCCCTGGGCCACTGTTGTGAGGCTCCCGGGGACTCTGTTGTGTGGCTCCCGGGGCCACTGTTGTGTGGCTCCCTGGGCCACTGTTGTGTGGCTCCCGGGGACTCTGTTGTGTGGCTCCCGGGGCCACTGTTGTGTGGCTCCCGGGGCCACTGTTGTGTGGCTCCCGGGGTCACTGTTGTGTGGCTCCCGGGGCCACTGTTGTGTGGCTCCCGGGGCCACTGTTGTGTGGCTCCCGGGGCCACTGTTGTGTGGCTCCCGGGGCCACTGTTGTGTGGCTCCCGGGGCCACTGTTGTGTGGCTCCCGGGGCCACTGTTGTGTGGCTCCCGGGGTCACTGTTGTGTGGCTCCCGGGGCCACTGTTGTGTGGCTCCCGGGCCACTGTTGTGTGGCTCCCGGGGCCACTGTTGTGTGGCTCCCGGGGCCACTGTTGTGTGGCTCCCGGGGCCACTGTTGTGTGGCTCCCGGGGCCACTGTTGTGTGGCTCCCGGGGCCACTGTTGTGTGGCTCCCGGGGAATCTGTTGTGTGGCTCCCGGGGAATCTGTTGTGTGGCTCCCGTGGCCACTGTTGTGTGGCTCCCGGGGCCACTGTTGTGTGGCTCCCGGGGCCACTGTTGTGTGGCTCCCGGGGCCACTGTTGTGTGGCTCCCGGGGCCACTGTTGTGTGGCTCCCGGGGACTCTGTTGTGTGGCTCCCGGGGACTCTGTTGTGTGGCTCCCGGGGACTCTGTTGTGTGGCTCCCGGGGACTCTGTTGTGTGGCTCCCGGGGACTCTGTTGTGTGGCTCCCGGGGACTCTGTTGTGTGGCTCCCGGGGACTCTGTTGTGTGGCTCCCGGGGACTCTGTTGTGTGGCTCCCGGGGACTCTGTTGTGTGGCTCCCGGGGACTCTGTTGTGTGGCTCCCGGGGACTCTGTTGTGTGGCTCCCGAGGACTCTGTTGTGTGGCTCCCGGGGACTCTGTTGTGTGGCTCCCGGGGACTCTGTTGTGTGGCTCCCGGGGACTCTGTTGTGTGGCTCCCGGGGCCCTGTTGTGTGGCTCCTGGGGCCACTGTTGTGTGGCTCCTGGGGCCACTGTTGTGTGGCTCCCGGGGCCACTGTTGTGTGGCTCCCGGGGACTCTGTTGTGTGGCTCCCGGGGCCACTGTTGTGTGGCTCCCGGGGACTCTGTTGTGTGGGTCCCGGGGACTCTGTTGTGTGGCTCCCGGGGACTCTGTTGTGTGGCTCCCGGGGACTCTGTTGTGTGGCTCCCGGGGACTCTGTTGTGTGACTCCCGGGGACTCTGTTGTGTGACTCCCGGGGACTCTGTTGTGTGACTCCCGGGGACTCTGTTGTGTGGCTCCCGGGGACTCTGTTGTGTGGCTCCCGGGGACTCTGTTGTGTGGCTCCCGGGGACTCTGTTGTGTGGCTCCCGGGGACTCTGTTGTGTGGCTCCCGGGGACTCTGTTGTGTGGCTCCCGGGGACTCTGTTGTGTGGCTCCCGGGGACTCTGTTGTGTGGCTCCCGAGGACTCTGTTGTGTGGCTCCCGGGGACTCTGTTGTGTGGCTCCCGGGGACTCTGTTGTGTGGCTCCCGGGGACTCTGTTGTGTGGCTCCCGAGGACTCTGTTGTGTGGCTCCCGGGGACTCTGTTGTGTGGCTCCCGGGGACTCTGTTGTGTGGCTCCCGGGGACTCTGTTGTGTGGCTCCCGGGGACTCTGTTGTGTGGCTCCCGAGGACTCTGTTGTGTGGCTCCCGGGGACTCTGTTGTGTGGCTCCCGGGGACTGTGTTGTGTGACTCCCGGGGACTCTGTTGTGTGGCTCCCGGGGACTCTGTTGTGTGGCTCCCGGGGACTCTGTTGTGTGGCTCCCGGGTCACATTACTCAATAAGATTCCCAACACCAGAACCTCTCACTCTGCATCACGAGTGATTGTAACTATCTACACCAAGCTAGTAATCATTTGTGTGAAGTTACATTACAGGAGAGAGAGAGAGAGAGAGAGAGAGAGAGAGAGAGAGAGAGAGAGAGAGAGAGAGAGAGAGAGAGAGAGAGAGAGAGAGAGAGAGAGAGAGAGAGAGAAAGCTGCATTCGCAATTATTTAGGCATAAATTTCACAGTTAAGCCTGTAAGACTTCTCCACCTCGCCTAGTACACCTCCCATCAGCCTCCATCAAAGAAAGGTGCCACTGTTCACTGTTTTTAGAGGCACGTGCCCAGAACCCAGGTGCCACTGTCCTCCACAATCTCCGTGAAGACCGAACTAGGCGACGATTAATGAATCTATGCTCGAGGACCCATAAAAGTTCGTAGATACGCTTAGGGGAATCATTAAATATGCATTAGGGTTCTGACTAACAACTGCTCAGCTCACGATGCTGATGTGGGTCTTAATTATTCTGCGTAGACTAATGATTCTTTCTTCACGGAAGAGTTAGTGACCCTTGTGCCTCTGCAACCTCGCGTACCTTCACGCGTTGTCAAGTGTTCCTGAAGGTTGAGAGAGACACATTAGGGAGGTAAAAACGTATAACGATACCAATAAAATCGATGAAAAGACACAAGAACATACACCTAGGACATGTTTATGGGATACATTTCGGTCCTGGGACACTGGTCACGTCAGATGATGTGGCTAGGGACCCAGGACCGAAATGTATCTAGTAAAGATGTCCTGTCTGTATTCACGTGTATCCTTTCATACAAGGACACTATTGCGAAGATTCAACCAGGGGTATATACCCGACCTAATGAGAGAAACGAGCACCCGGATCCTGATCTCAGGATGATCGTTTCGCGCTACAGTATCATGTAGCTCTATGCAGGTGCTTTGAATGAGGTGCCTGGAAACAGGTACATATATATAGCATCTTCCACCCTACCTGCTGAATTACACCATCTTTCTTCCGCACTTGAAGATGTAACGTTGTCAAATTGTGGCACCTTGGAGTTCCTTGCTTATCACTATTGTGGTACCTTATAGTGCCTAGTTTATCTCTTGTGACATATCACATAGCTTCACTTATCACAGTTGTGGTACCTTGCGGTGCCTAACTTATAATCACAATTGGAATAAATAAACTACTTTAACGTAATCTGTAAAACCAAATTTTGGTTTACAAAATTTGGTTTACAAATTTTGGTGTACAAGCTCTGTTTTAGGAACTTTTTCAAGCCACCGAGTCGTAAACGTTTGTAAAACGTCTGTAAATTACACAGCTTTCCATAGTGTATTAAAGTATTTAATTTGTTCCCCTTTTTTCGGTATTTCTGTACCATTCCTGTTATGATGTGAGAGATGTTGGGACATGAGTGAAAGTGAGGTCAGGAGAAGTAGTGATTAATAACTTTGTTTACGTCGGTAATTCACGAAGCATCGCTCATTAACTTCTTCATTTGTTAAGGCGTTATTATACTAAAAATTCTGAGGAGGAGCGAATATATGAGTTAAAACTGGAAGTGTCTGAGAGGGGTAAGAGAGTGTGCGTGTGTGTGTGCGTGTGTGTGTGTGTGTGTGTGTGTGTGTGTGTGTGTGTGTGTGTGTGTGTGTGTGTGTGTGTGTGTGTGTTGCACTAGGATAATTTCTCCAATACGGCGGCCGTTCCTCAAGTTTTTATCATATGTTTTAAGTTACACACAAATTAAGGCCTCGAGCAAGCGGCAGAATTCTTTTTCCTGCTGTTCCTTTGTCAAAATTACCCGAGGCTACAAGTTGATATACTGGTAATTACACGAGGGACTGGTGTGTTCTTGTATCCGTGCTGTCTCTGTCTCCCTTTCACACATACTCTCTCTCTCTCTCCTATTCCAGGTACTCTCTTCCCATTCCCTTTTTCAATTTGCAGGAGCATGCATGGTCAAACGAGTGGCTACTGGAATTCAATCCCAACAAGTGCAAGGCAATGAAAATTGGAGAAGGCGAGAGAAGCCGTGTGAGGGAGTACACACTGGACGGGAAGCAACTTCAGATATCGTAGAGAAAATATCACATCGAGCAAAACACACGAAGGCGCACACTACTCTCATCGCCAGGGTAACATAAGCTAGGCAGACAAGGTAAAGAAATGGGTTACGCTTGTGCTTAGATATTTTCGTTCCTTCCCGGTTGAGAGCCTATATGCAGAGGCGAATGCTCATCGTTTTAGCTATCATGGTCTTCAGCATGGAACCCTTATTTAGTTAAGCACTTGCAGAAGAAGCTAGAGAATGTTTAGAGGTTGACAGACAGATTCTAGAACTGAAGGATACATTGTGAAGAGAGGCTAAAGGCATTGACTGAACCTGCCCACTTCACAGGAGAGAAAAAACTAGGGTGACGGAATTGTAATATAGACATTAATCTCATTTCAAGGCATGAGAGATGGGAAATATACAGAAATAATTTACTTCTCACCTATAGTTAATAAAATAAATTCACTATACTAGGAAATATTTCTGTAGCCTGAGAGTGGTCAAGAAGTGTAAAGACTTGGACAAAGAAACACTGCGTAGGAGTCTATGACTGGGCTCACGAGGCTAAGAGGAAGTGACGCCACTCAGCCAGGAGACCAGACTATTACTACAGTCACAAATAGGTGAGTACACACACACACACACACACACACACACACACACACACACACACACACACACCTCCCATGTACTCGTACAGCCATTCATCTGCCACCAACACCCCACCAACTCACTACCATAATTCTCCGTCCTCTCTCTTCTTCCATTCTTCATCACACAAGATTGTAAGGGAGAGAGAGAGAGAGAGAGAGAGAGAGAGAGAGAGAGAGAGAGAGAGAGAGAGAGAGAGAGAGAGAGAGAGAGAGAGAGAGAGAAATAAAGACATTTCTTTACAAAATTTATGTTTACAATTATGTTTCTTGCCAGATATCTCGGGATATGAGAGAAGGGGAGACATGGCCTCTGCCTCTCTCACGGAGATACGTTGCTGGAATTTTAATTGCAGCATCGCGAATTTCATTGTGCAATTTTCCAATGACAGGCCAAAACTCTGAGAGTTTTTTTTTTTTTAGTTGAATTCCAATTTTATTGCGGTGTTCCAGATAATTTCCCTTAATTGTTCTTTGAGTCCTTCGGCTACGCTCACTGATTCCATGGATTTGTTGACGAAGGGATTTAAAACCCACAAATTTCTAGCCGTTGCAGAATATCCGGGAAAAAATGCTTTTAAAAACACTGACCAGGCTGGTCAAATTTCCATTTTCGCGAAATTTCCTGATTGCTCTAATGATCAGGTTTTTTAAATGGTCAGCTTAAATCAAATAACCATGTAGTTTAATTACTCAAATTGCCAAGCTGGTGAAATGGCCTAGTTGGCCAAATGGCCATGTTGTTGTAATGGCCATGTTGTTGTAATGGCCAGGTTGTTGTAATGGCCAGGTTGTTGTAATGGCCAGGTTGTTGTAATGGCCAGATTATAATGCCTAGGTTGTTGTAATGGACAGGTTATTATAATCAGGTTGTTGTAATGACCAGGTTGTCATAATGGCCAGGTTGTTATAATGACCAGGTTGTTGTAATGGCCAGGTTGTCATAATGGCCAGGTTGTTATAATGGCCAGGTTGTTGTAATGACCAGGTTGTCATAATGGCCAGGTTGTTATAATGGCCAGGTTGTTGTAATGACCAGGTTGTCATAATGGCCAGGTTGTTATAATGACCAGGTTGTCATAATGGCCAGGTTGTTATAATGGCCAGGTTGTTATAATGGCCAGGTTGTCATAATGGCCAGTTTGTTATAATGACCAGGTTGTTATAATGACCAGGTTGTTATAATGACCAGGCTGTTATAATGACCAGGTTGTTATAATGACCAGGTTGTTATAATGACCAGATTGGTTATAAAACTACTAACTTATTTTCCTGTTTTAATCTTATGATTATAAGCTATACTTATTCCCCTGTTGCGTCATTCCTTCCTGACGTTGACCAGCAGTGTTGAGAGGCTCGGAATTATCATCATTTATGCGTCTTAATGTCAGCTTATTCATCATCCTTCTCAGATTTTTATTCTCTTATATGTGTCATTATTATATCCTCCGCTTCAGTTTATATTGCACACTGTGTATCAGTGTACATTATATCTTGTGTATTAATGTAGATTATATCTTGTATACAGGTTACATTATATTCTGTGCATCAGTCTGCATCACAATCTGTGTATCTGTCTATATTCTCTATGGAGTCCATATCACTGTTTTTCCCAACACGTCACTACATTTCTCCAAGAGGGATTTCATAATTCTACGTTCCCAGAGGAACGTAGAATTAACGCACGTTTGGGGAAAGAGACTTTAGACGACGCTTTGGTATGTGGTAGACCATCGTAACTTGAAAATGGTCCAGGATGGACCGAAATGTCGACTATTTCTTTTCTCAATTGTCAATATATCAGTCATTTCCTCTGTCGATCTACTGTTAGTTACAACACGTTTACAATGACTGGTCGGAGACCTGCCCGCGGAGACCCTGGTTCTAGGATCCATTAACCGAATTCATTTATTTTTTTCAGGAGATTTGGTCATATATATATATATATATATATATATATATATATATATATATATATATATATATATATATATATATATATATATATATATATATATATATATATATATATATATATATATACTATAGGTAGTAGGTTGGTAGACAGCAACCGCCCTGGGAGGTACTACCGTCCTGCCAAGTGAGTGTAAAACGAAAGCCTGTAATTGTTTTACATGATGGTAGGATTGCTGGTGTCCTTTTTTCTGTCTCATGAACATGCAAGATTTCAGGTACGTCTTGCTACTTCTACTTACACTTAGGTCACACTACACATACATGTACAAGCACATATATACACACCCCTCTGGGTTTTCTTCTATTTTCTTTCTAGTTCTTATTCTTGTTTATTTCCTCTTATCTCCATGGGGAAGTGGAACAGAATTCTTCCTCCGTAAGCCATGCGTGTTGTAAGAGGCAACTAAAATGCCGGGAGCAAGGGGCTAGTAACCTCTTCTCCTGTATATAGTACTAAATGTAAAAGGAGAAACTTTCGTTTTTCCTTTTGGGCCACCCCGCCTCGGTGGGATACGGCCGGTGTGTTGAAAGAAAGAAGAAGATATATATATATATATATATGTCGTGCCGAATAGGCAGAACTTGCCATCTTTGCTTAAATAGCAACGCTCATCTTGCCAAATAGGACAAGTGAAAATTTGTGTATGCAATAATTTCGCCAAAATCATTCCGAACTTTACGAAAAAAAATATATTTCACTGTGTTTGTTTAGTATTAAATTATTGTAAACAAATCTAAAATATATTTAGTTGGGTTAGGCTAAAATAAATTGCTCTTTATATAATATGGTTAGGTAAGTTTTCTAAGATTCTTTTGGAGCAAAATTAAAAATTTTTACATTAACATTAATGAAAAATATATATCTTTAAACGTATAAGAGAAAATTTTAGAAAGGTCTTAATTTTAAATGACTTCTTGCTAATTGACCAGTTTTAAATATTCGGCACGACATATATGTATATATATATATTCGAAAACAAGTCTTACGAATTATTATATTTTCGTGAAACACAACTACTGAACAGCCTCTCGTAAGTTTACGAAAACTAATTTACCTTACTTTACCTTAATGCTATTAAAGTCATTAGCATTACTTAACATAAATGAAATATTTAGAGAATATCAGAATGGAGGAACATTGCAGAGAATCCACTGGCCAATTTCGACAATGACTTCACATTAAACATTTTTCTGACCATAAGATCTATGTTTTCATATAAGCCAGGTCCAGAAGCTGTACCTGAGAAGCGTGACATATATCCCCTTTATTCTCTTCTCTGTTCTTGCTCTGTACATCATACAATTCGCTTCACCTCACTGTGTCACCTTCAGCTTCAGAACTCCTCCCAGCTTGTCAAGTCTTGAAACTCAACTGCTGGAGAAAGGAGAGACGGAAGGTAGCAAATAAAGTTAAAACTATTACCACTATTGATTGTTTACCTCGCCGGTGATCTGCTTTCTCTCATGAATTGAGAGGATCACACTCTTAAACTGACGACTCTGAGAGCTCTTGCGTGCAAGTGTTGGAGTGTGTGCGTGTGCGCGTGTGCGTGTGTATGTGTGTGTGTGTGTGTGTGTGTACTCACCTAATTGTACTCACCTAATTGTAGATGAAGGGGTCGGGGCATAGCTCCTGGCCCCACCTCTTTACTGGTCGCGACTAAGTGACCAGCAAAGTGTGTGTTTGTGTGCGCGCGCGAGCGCGTGTTGTACTCTTGCCAGAATGAAATGAGTATTGATATGAGAATAAAGTTTGCCTGTTAATCTTCAGTGTGTTTCGCTTTATTGTACTTATTTTCTATTATTTTATTACTCATGTCAACGACCTTCCACCACCTCATTTACCGACTCCCTCAAAGCGCAAACACTCCGTCACAGCTTCTGTTATTAAACCTTCCTAACACCATTTGAAATTAATAAGACGTAAGTACAACATTTGGATATCATTATAGATACCCAAGTGCTGCACAGGTCTTATTCATCAGCTTCTATACCATTACCGGAATGAAATCATTTAAATAGACAGGTTCACAAGCCACGCAAGAAAATAGATTTCCAAATCAGTGTTGATATCTGTAACTGTCTTGTTAAATGTCTTTACACTGATGTAGTTTGAGGCACATTCAATGACTCGTTTTCCTTTTGAATAATATACTTTTTTGTTCATTTATTAGACTGAACATAATGTACAAATTTTGAAATATTGATTTTTGAAGAGAGAATTCATCTATAATTTACCCATATCTCCCTCCTCCTTCAAAAACTAAGTTATAGCACACAAAATTGTCAAAACCCACAATCTCTCTCTCTTTCTCTCTCTTTCTCACACATTCCTGGCTAGGAAAGAATACAGTGTAGGAGAAATAATTAAAATAACCCAAAATCAACATAAAGAAGAGGATAATGTGAAGACACGAGAAGCACTTAGCAAGACGAGGCGCTCAGAAAATGAATTTCGCGAAGTGGAGAAATTATATACAAACATTATCTCTCTTTCCACAGCAGGACTCTAACCAGCAAACTCGGCATCAACATAAACATGTGGGTCACAGTTATGGACCATCTTTAAAACACGGACCATCGGAATGGACCATCTGAGGCAGTGGCGTTGCTAGGGTGGGTGTCACCCGGGGCAGGATCTATGGTGTCACTCCCATGAAATCCAAGGGTGGGGGGGGGGGAGTAAACTCCAGTTACATCACTACTGCATGACTAATGACTAATGTTTAGCAATGAGAACGTTTAAGGGCCATAAACCGAAAAGGAGAATACTTCTCAACTTTATTAATGATAAAATAAATAATCGTAGTAATATTGAGGAAACAAACTCAAATATCACTTTGAGTACAGCAACAGATCCTACATTTATTCATCTTAACAATTCCCCCCCCCCCCCCGAAAAAAAAACTTGAAAAATAAAGAAAAACTTTGCAGTATCAGAGAAACACTAGTTCCGATTTGACCTTGAGTACAGGTAACATCTTGGTGAATCTGATCTTACATTTCCTTGCCTTCAGTCCTGCAAAATCGTCTATCACATCATCAAAATCAATGATTTTCCCTATATAGGCCCATTTGTACACTGTAATCATATAAGAGGCTATATAGAAACGAAGGATTTTTCTCTTATGTGGCTACAACACTGTTTTGGGCATTAGTGTCACCTTCTTTAGAGGCACTATAGTGTCACCCCTTGATAGTGTCCTCCGGGGCGGGGGTCCCCTTACGACGCCACTGTCCTGAGGGCACGTCACAACACCCTCGCCTAGAGTACAGAACAGATGGTTGTGTCTTACTCATCTTAATGAGACATACGACAGGCTGATGGAAATCAGACAAGAAAGAGAAGGGTGGTCTGATTGCATATTCCCAGAGCGTAAGAAAGGCTGGCCTTCCAAACAGCCAGGTTCATTTCCCAGTGTTATATGTGCGTCAGTTGCTCAACGTCCTTAGTTAAGACCAAAATTAAACATTAGGTTTTTAGTTATGTTATGTATGATCAAGCTTACGTTATACGGTTAGGCTAGGTTAAGTTAGGCTAAGTTAGGTTAGGTTAGACTAGGCTAGATAGAGTAGTGTTGCTGCCTGCTATTGGACCACCAATGAACCACCACTACATTAACCACTGGACTAACCAACTTACCCAACCACTGAACCAACCACTGAACCAACCATTGGACCAACCACTGATCAACCACAGGACCACCAACTTCTTCAGAATGATACATATATTAAATTTCATGCAAGAAAGCCTTATAATTCTGACAAAAAGACCTTACATTGTGTTTAATAGATTATATTAGAAGTATCAAAGTGTAGTTTAACTTTCCCACAAGAAAACTTCAAGTGTTGGCGAGGAAGTTAATAGCAGCTCCTCTCGTTCGCTCTCCACTTCTCCAGATTTTCACTTCGTGGACGAGAAAACAATTGACTTTTCTGTCTGTAGTTTTGGCTCTTTCCCGAAAACTGTGTTTTGACGCTAACGTAACTTTTACGAAGTTATAGTGAACTTGGTGAACGTTCTTGGCAATAAATCCTACGTTACTGAATGTTTCATTAATTAGTACACGCATACTCTCTGTCAGATTTCTGGTTACTGTGTTCTCCTTGGAACTGCATTTACATTTCTTGAGGCTCTCTCTGGGGCTGGACTTGTGCTTCCTGCTGTACCAAGGAGTTCTTCGCCTATAAAACGAATTTTATGACACTCTTATTCTCCTTTTCTTCTCTCACTCTCTCTCTCTCTCTCTCTCTCTCTCTCTCTCTCTCTCCAACATCATTCACCCTTCCAAAATCTTAGCAAAATTTGTCATACCTTCACCATCCATCATCTCGCCAATATTCCTCACCCCACCCTAATACCTGCAGCATCTCTCACCCCACCAACATTCCTCATCCCCCACCCTCACACCTGCAGTACCTCTCAACCCACCAACACTCCTAACCCCCTTTCCCTCTACCCACAAAATCATTCCAGCAGGTGGAAGGGAGCCTTGGCAACGTCAATCTCCAGCGTTCTTTGTTAACACAATATTTGCATTATTGATGACCTTACTCGTCCTTCCCTCCTGTAGTGTTCGGTCTCTTTTTAGAGAGACACTTCGCATGACATGCCTCAGTGACGGTCTATATGCTTGTGCTGTTACGTTCCATGATGTGATCCGGGTAAGAGATTTTTAAGCAGTTTCACTTCAAGGAAGAAAATGTTTTTTCTGTAATCGAGTTTTGGTAAACATAATATAGAATGACAGACAAAATTGAGTTATTATACACACATTAAAAAAATAATTTTGATAAATGATTTTCCTTAGGTCCTAAAATTACATTGTTCACTCTGCTTTCAAGTCTTCAAGATAGATAGATATATAGATAGATCGATAAATAAATAGATATAGAGAGAGACTGGGGACTGGGTTGAGTGAGGGAGGAGGAAGGGATAAAGGGAGGGGGTAAAGCACTTAATCAAATGCTAGGAAATATTCTCATGACCAGTGTTAGCTACGTAGTGTTGAGGAAAATGTACAAAATATACATTTTTCGATTTGATTCTACGAAACTTTTTTTCTTAATACATTTTTTAAAAACTGATCCCAGAAGGAAAAATGAAAACAAAGCAAAATGAAGAATCGGCACCATTAAAAAAATCAAAGAGCTTTTAACTTAGTTATCTAGATGTGGAAAACTTATTGATGGGAAGCCTTGCTCAGAGCGCTCATTAAGTAAACAGAAGAATGGACGAGGACTCGACCCGTGGTCCTGGTATGTAGCAGGTCCAACTCTGTACCACTGAGCCACGAAGATTAGGATATTTTACAGAAACATTTCTGTGACCGTCAGGCCGGACTTGAGTCCTGGAGATGGGAAGTACAGTGCCTGCACTCTGAAGGAGGGGTGTTAATGTTGCAGTTTAAAAACTGTAGTGTAAAGCACCCTTCTGGCAAGACAGTGATGGAGTGAATGATGGTGAAAGTTTTTCTTTTTCGGGCCACCCTGCCTTGGTGGGAATCGGCCAGTGTGATAAAAAAAAATAATTTCTGTGACTTGTCTGCATCAGAAGTGCTGATGTGAAATCTGCTACTACCAGGACCGCGGTTCGACTTTCCGCTCAGTCTTCTGCTTATTCATTGACAGTCGTTCATTAATCTTGAGTTTAAAGAAAAAAATACTTCATCTTCCAGATTGAATCCCAGCTTTCATTATTTTATTGTCTATTCTCCCCCTCAATCACAATTTTCTTTGCAATGCCAGATAATATTAGTTCAGTTTAAAACTGACTGGTAGAGCGTAGGGGCTGGGACACGTTCAGCGTCAGGTTCGAATCCCACCCATTCCAAAAAAAAAATAAATATTATACAGTTCATGAAAACATTTTAAAATATCCAGGAAAATATTAGAATCAAATATGAGTAAATATATAAAACTAAAGTGGACAGGATTAGCCTGGGGTAGTTGAAGCAAACATCACCAGAAATAGTGAAGTGTTTTACTCCCTTATTACCCAGGACATAAGTGACCAGCGGTTGCTTGGTTACTGGTACTCGGCACCGGTAGGACCACAGACCCGAGTCAGGTAGCACTTTCCTGAGGAATAAACCATTTCCGATGAGGCTAGTGGTACAGCTAGTGGCGTAGCAAATGGTACAGGAAGTGGTGCAGCAAGTGGTCAGAAGAGTAATGAAACTTGTCGAGAAAACCATTAGAAGCTGCAAATGGAGAGAGGCTGAGACCAAGCACTGTTACAATGTTGCCGCTGTGTGTCCACTTGACATTCACCAGTATTATTACTATTATTATTATTTTTATTATTTTAAAATTCTTTGGGAAACGCTGAACCCGCAAAGATTATGCAATAACTGGGGAATTTGAGGTAATTAGGTTTAATCCAATAAAGAGGAGGGAAGTTCAGTAATTCAGATATGAGAGGAAGCTTCAGGAGAATTCCTTTAGGCTTTGGAGACGAAGGAGTTGCAAATCAGAGAGTTAAAAACTGGGACACTGTAGTGGGACCTGGGAAGGTGTTGAACTCCAGCTCCTGGACTTCTTGGTAGAGCTACGCGATAGCTAGCTCCTGGGTTTCTTGCAAGAGATGAGCTGCAGAGCTATGTAGTATCAGAGATAAACATCGGCAGAGGTAGGCAGGGGCAGATGGAAGAAAAAGCGATTTGAGGAGTTAGTGACACATTTAATTTTTTTTAGCAACAAAGGTGGGCAGCAGATGTAGATGAAGAGTAATCACAGTGAGGAAACATTAAGAACTAACTGTAGAGCCGAGGCTTCAGGCACTAAGCGACAGCAGAGGACATAATCGTTATCATAACAGTAAGGTGCGAGGGTGGTCATGACTGCTGCTACATGTTAGCGAGCTACACTGTTACTGTGCTTCCTGAGCAGCTGGCCCACCCAATACGGCCACCCTGCTGCGAGTACTGAGCAGATGACCCACCCAATACGGCCACCCTGCTGCGAGTACTGAGCAGATGATCCACCCAATATGACCATCCTGCTGCGAGTACTGAGCAGATGACCCACCCAATATGACCATCCTGCTGCAAGTACTGAGCAGATGACCCACCCAATAATACGACCACCCTGCTGTGAGTACCTAGCAGCTAACCCATCTCTGACGACCACCATGCTGTGAGGACAAAGCCTCTAACCCACTCCTTACAACTTCCAACACTTATGTAACAGGCATGCAGTACCTGACTGTTCCGTAATGTATGTCTAATAACTATCACTAGCAATCTAACACGGAAGCAAACTTACTTATTTCTCATTTAAGCATATTCCTTCACCAGACTATGTACCTTATATACACTACATACAAGGCAACAATATAACATAATAGTAACCCGCGAGTTCTCACTTCTACCAACAGCAAATGTGCCATCGTAAAAAAACAAGATATGTACCCAATATGCTGTGAACCAACCGTCCGTCCAAGAATGATCATCCCATAGACAAGGGAGTCGAACCATTCACCCAGCCCTTCCCTGAAAGGTCAGAGTGCCACAGCAAACAGCGGTCACTAGGCCATTCTAGAGCTGTATACCACTACTTGATGGCTGTTGCCACCGTGCTTACAGCTGGCTAAGACGACCACTGGATGGAGGTTGGTCTTGTAAGCGTCGAATAAATAGTGGATACGCTATCACAAGGACCTGGGTGAGCTGAAACGTGAACCAGCACACAACACTGAGCACCTCACTCACTTCTCATGACCTCTCTGCTCTGAGTACTGAGCATCTCACTCACTTCTCAAGACCTACCTTACTGTGAGTACTGAGCAGCTGTCCTTCCCCCCCTCACGATCACCTTGCTGTGAATACCGACCACCTCACTCATCTATCCTGGGTTTCCTGACACCCAACGTGTGTGCAAACTGCAGCCATCTCTTCATATTTACACGTGTCACAAACCACTTTAACGAGGCCTTTACAATAACTAACGATCAGTGTAATCTACGGTACGTTGCTGTAGCTTCTCCAACAACCATGATGATGAATGTGAAGGTGAAGAAAGACAGGTCACAGAATATGCTTTTCAAGGAACATTTTAAACTTTGTACAGCTTAACAAATTACTTAGTAAAGCTCTGCACAGAGCGAAACGTTGTCTCAGTAAGAGCTTTCTTACTCAGACTTAAGTTTTGGTTAACAAGCCATGACAGCGAGACCAAAAGACTAACTTGCAGTTATGTTTTAGTTGCTTACAGTAAGGGCATTAATGACTTATGGTGGAGCCAGAATGGTTTTAATGACTTGTAGTAGGGCGTTAATGCCTTGTAGTAATGTCTTAATGATTTACTCTTAATCCAAGGAATCGGAGCTACCTTCCTCACATCAAACCTGATTACCTCCCATTCCCAACGCTCTTGGCTCATTCTCAACAGTCGACATTACCAATAAACCAGCAGGCAATTACCACCCCGATAATTATATCATAACAAGAATTAGTAATTATCGCATTAGGAGTTCCATCTCAGTTGCAGACTTGTGGAGACTGATTAGACTATGCAGGCAAGCCAACTGCACAATCACTGCATAGCAAATTGGCTTAAACACACACACACACAACCTGCGACTCGACCCCTGCAACCACAAATAGATGAGTTCACAGTCACACACAGACACACAGACACACAGACACACACACACACACACACACACACACACAAACACACACACACACACACACACAGAATCCATACATAGCTTTAAGAATAGGTATGATAGAGAATGAACCTGGTAGTGGCCAGCAGGGAGGCAGGGCCTGGAATTGAGATTCGACCCCTGCAACCACAATTAGGGGAGCACACACATACACACACAAGCGCTTACACATATAGATCAATCAGACTATTGGTGCTGAAAATATGCAGACCAACACGGTCACATCAGCCTGTGGGTATACTGTACAGTGAATACACAACCACCATGTACAAATCTACGACATTCATGCGGAATCTAGGACCATCATGCAGAATGTACGACCATCATGCAGAATGTACGACCATCATGGGGAATCTACGACCATCATGGGGAATCTACGACCATCATGGGGAATCTACGACCATCATGCGGAATCTACGACCATCATGCAGAATCTATGACCATCATGTGGAATCTACGACCATCATGCGGAATCTACGAGCACCAATGTGGAATCTACGACCATCATGCAGAATCTACGACCATCATGTGGAATCTACGACCAGGGGAATCTACGAAGCAGGGGTGTCACTAGCACGTTAAGAGACCATACAATAAGTGTCAGGGGCCCGAGACTGTTCAACTGCCTCCCAGCACACATAAGGGGGATTACCAACAGACCCCTGGCAGTCTTCAAGCTGGCACTGGACAAGCACCTAAAGTCAGTTCCTGATCAGCCGGGCTGTGGCTCGTACGTTGGTTTGCGTGCAGCCAGCAACAACAGCCTGGTTGATCAGGCGCTGATCCACCAGGAGGCCTGGTCACAGACCGGGCCGCGGGGGCGTTGACCCCCGAAACTCTCTCCAGGTAAATCATGCTAAATCTACGATCATGTGGAATCTACGACCATCATGCGGAATCTACGACCAAAGCGGATCATTCTCTCAACCAAGTAACTTTAAGAAAAAAAAAATAGTTAATATACGAAGTCCATAGGAATGGTATTGTTCAGTAGTGAAACTTACCAACAGATGGCACCACCTACAAGGTGAATGTTCTCTGCTCCTCACCTGCCCAGGAGAAGAACACGACTCCTAGACAATTGACTTTAAAACTAAGATAAAATTAGCTTTATGACTTAAAGTTATTAACTTAAAGGACATTTTATAAGTGTCGTTTTTACGTGCTTTACATGAAGCGCTAAAGCCTTTGGGGTTACTTAACGAAAAGAGGTTGTATGTTTATTTAGGTACAGGTATACATAAGTACAAAGACAAAGTAATTTCTATCCAGTGGTGTCCTTGTAATATATTTTAGCTAATCGCATTTAGAGTCAACCTTTTTTGTGTATTACGAAACTGTTTTCAATTATTTACCACAAGCTCCTGGCCCGATATAATCTTCACTTGGCTAGTAGAGTAAGTTGCATTATCGTAAGGGTTCTTAAATGGAGATATCGAGGGTTGAAGGTAGACACACTTGTTGGATGGTAACGATATATTGTCAGACTGTGATGATGAGAAATGGAGCCCAGCCTCTGCCTGTCCTTGCCTGTGTCAAAACGCCGACTGAGGCCGAGGTAGAGGTACGAACGTACACATGCGCATCCCGTGACGTCACACAAAGTCACAGGCCTAAAAGGGATCTCCTATCTAAAGCACATGGATGATACTATATGCTATGCTATATAACACAGGGATCAGCAACTATGCTGACAGCATTACTAGCCAAGTATACTTTTTCCTAATGTTGCACGTCCTTGGAGGTGAGAATAAATAACACCAACGATGGTGACAGTGTTCTTAACAGTGATAAACACTAGAGCTGTGTTTACGTGACTTTACTTGACTACATGTTTACATGACTTCCAGGGCTCTGTCTTCAAGACATCCAAGGCTCCGTCTTCAAGACATCCAGGGCTCTGCCTTCAAGACATTTGGGGCTCTGTCAAGGTATCCAGGGCTCCGTCAAGGTATCCAAGGTTCCAGTAATGTATCCAGGGCTCCGTCGGTCAAGCAGCAGGTAAAAAGTCACTTGCAGAGGTGAAGTTAATGATATATCACGACGAAAGATTAACGAGAGCAACATTTTCTTGACTCTTAAGGCAAGCTGAGACTCCTCCAAGATGCTGAGGAAGATGCTGTGGAATGTGCTGGGGAAGATGCTGTGAAATGTGCTGAGCAAGATGCTGTGGAATGTGTTGGGGAAGATGCTGTGAAATGTGCTGGGGAAAATGCTGGAGAAGATGTTGGGGAAGATGCTGGGGAAGATGTTGGGGAGGATGCTGTGAAGGATGCTGTGGAAGATGCTAGGAAAATGCTATGAAAGATGCTGTGGAAGATGCAGCGATGGAAGAGGCTTGGGGAGGGGGGACTACGGTAAGTTACCTGGGCAGGAGAGGGCAGATGTATGGTTAACAACGCAAGTTGCAGAATCTTTATAATTCAATACATTCATGCTAATTATTCCTGACTAAACTTACAGGTCTATCAGCTGTAGGTGCAGTCACCTAGCACTGATAGTGCATATCACTAGCTCACGTGGGTCATTGTAGGACTGCTGCTATAAACCACATAGCATTACCTGATGAATGTCAATATGGGGCGCGTCCCGTCATGTATATATTCTAAAATTACTTCGAAAACCAGTATACATGTAAATAATACCATGGGATGGAGGATGAATACATATATAATATCTCAGTGTGATTTTGTAAATGGTCCAAGACGGACCGGAACGTCGTCAGGTTCTCTCTCACATGTGCGGGTTATTTGTGTATTGTTCCAATAACAGTATTGTTCCTTTTTGTTCTTTGTATAATATCTCTCACCAGTTACATGGACACATACTTCACACAGTTTCCAAGGTCCTAGACTGTCAATGAATGAAATAGTCACCAAACAAATCAGTCACACAGCAGTTCGGTCAACAAGGGACTGATTAACAAACAATGGGAGGAAATGTGTGTGTCAACTGGGTTTTGGCAAAACCTTCCAGATTCTTTTATCCCTCATACCTGAGTCTGTCAACATTCAGCTTCCAAACTGGGCCTATCATGACTCCCTGATTACCTGCGTCGCACTGACCTCATCTCAGGGCAGTGGCTAGAGGCTTTCCAGGTCACGTGTTTACTTTATCTCTGATCCTCCATGACCTGACCCAGCTGATGGATGCAATATGGTGTTTGTCGACTGGTGTGGATCGCATGCTGGGGTCAAAATTAACCTAAGTTGCCGGGAATGCTCTGCATAACCAAGGGCTTCCTATATAGTGTTACAGATGTCAGTAAAGGTCAGTATTAGTTGTATCATGTACTTGTAAAAACAAAATAAAAAGAACTGCTAGGATGGGGCCAGCGTTATTCTATAATTTAAAATAGGGATAAAAATCGTATCCCACATCACAGGAAATTGAATGGGCAGGACCAGGAGGAGTTACCTGGATCAGGGAAGCTGGAAAAGCTACCTGGTAGGAAAAAATAGGGGAGTTGCCTTGGCAGGGGTAGGGGGCGTTTCCTTGGCAGGGGTATAAGGAGGGGGTGACAGTGTGAACCAGGCAGGGAGGGTGACGCCGGCAGGATGAAGTCAATAACCATGTAGTTAAGTCATTAGCTTCAGACTCTGTGTGGACCCGACTGTCCCTACTGGTCTTAGTGTTGGGTCTGGTCATGCTAGACCCGGCTATCTTACTTAGCTAATCCTTTATTATTAACTGGCTAATAAACCCCGGGCAAAAGTCTCGGTCTTTCATAATTATACTTATTTAACTGATTATAGTAACAAAATATAATTATTAACTTAACTAATTTCCTGCTTGTGCAGTTTTGTCAAAACAATGGAAGTTAAATAAGAATGTGTTACCTAAATTGTAATTAGTGTGCTTACTTAACTAACCAGTTAATAATGTGGTTAGTAACTTATCTGCTCGATTGGCTCATTAAGTTTAGAGCCTATCGACTACACGAGGGTCATTAAGGCTGCAAGTTACCTGTGCACCACTAGTCAAGAACTCTTTACTTTCTTAAACTGGATTATATATATATATATATATATATATATATATATATATATATATATATATATATATATATATATATATATATATATATATGTCGTGCCGAATATGTAAAACTGGTCAATTAGCAAGAACTCATTTAAAATTAAATCCTTTTTGAAATTTTCTCTTGTACGTTTAAAGATATATTTTTTTCATTTATGTTAATGTAAAAATTTATAATTTTTCACCAAAAGAATCTTAGAAAACTTACCTAACCTTATTATAACAAGAGCAATTTATTTTAGCCTAACCCAACTAAATATATTTTAAATACGTTTACAATAATTTAGTACTAAACAAACACAATCAAATATATTTTTTTCGTTAGGTTCAGAATGATTTTGACGAAATTATTGCATACACAAATTTTCACTTGTCCTATATGGCAAGATGAACGTTGCTATTTAAGCCAAGAGCGCAAGTTCTGCCTATTCGGCACGACATATATATATATATATATCACAAAATTCTCCACACCTGCTCAGGTGTACATCACATGTGTAGCTTAAGTGTTCTTGTACATTAGTTCTTGAGTAGGCGTTACCAGTACTCCAGGCTAGACCTCCGTGTCGTCACCCACAAGTCGGAGGGTGAGAATGGTTGGTTTAGAAAAAGACTTGCCTAGTATGGGTCAGTAGGCCTTCTGCAGCGTTCCTCCATTCTTATGCTGTATTATGGATGATGTTTCAGTCCTCTGTGGACCATTATCAAGTCACAGTCATGTGTACTGACGATGGTCTAGGACGGAGCGAAATGTCGTCGTAAGGTTTCTCGCGTAGGTGCGAGTTATGGCGAGCTGTTCCACCCACGGAATTGTGACTATTTAATTATGTCTTTGTTTTTTAAATGAGGGCGTCTAACTTAGCTGGGGTAATTAAGCGGATAAACCATACCACGGGCGGGGTTAGAACCCGCGATCAGAGAGTCATAAAACTCCACACCGACGCGTTAGCCACTGGGCCAGTTTTATGACTCTCTGATAGCGGGTTCTAACCCCGCCCGTGGTATGTTTTTTTTTTTTTCAGCGGACACTGAACCATGTGATCAGTGCCAGGAGACACTTGTCCTCTTCCTCGATTCCGGAAACATTCTCATGCATTCTCTCAGCCTCTCTCACCAGTCCACTCTAGAGTTTTGACTCACATTATTAAGGTTCAAGTTCGACTCCATTTTGGTCCCCTCACTGGAATGAAGTTCCCGTCACATGACTTATGAAATCGTAAGCACCTGACTGCACACAAATCACGGAGTGGATTGAGTTCGAGCCCGTGGCAAATAAGCCCTAAAACTCATCTCGCCATGGGGAAGCACTAAATCCGTAAGGGGGCCATCCTGTGCTCCATCAGATCAAATAAGAATTAAAAATAACTGATTTAATTTAGATAAATTTAGATTTAAAAAGGACATAGGCAAGTACCGGTTTCCAAAGAGAGTTGTTGATGCGTGGAACAATATTCCAGGTACGGTAATAGAAGCTAAGACTTTGGGTTTCATCACATCCTCCCCCCCAGTAACCTGACATCATCACTCCTCCCCCAGTAACTGAGTATCATCACCCCTCCCCCAGTAACTGAGTATCATCACCCCTCCCCCAGTAAATAAGTATCATCACCCCTCCCCCAGTAAATAAGTATCATCACCCCTCCCCCAGTAACTGGGTATCAACGCCACCATCTCGCTGGAAGAAGCCTCTTTCCCTCTTTCCAACTACGTAAAGGTATCGTTTAAAAGAAAAAAAACTGCTTTAATCTGGTAGAACCGCTCTCTGGGACGCAGCTCAGGCAAAATTCTAATTATGAGAAGCCGTGATGAGAGGAATTTAATGAATATTGATCAGCGGGCTACCAGTCTGCGGATTATCGCCATAATTCTGCGGTCGATTGCAGATGGAATTTTCAGGAAGATGAAATTTCTCAATTATTGAAATCTTCTGATGCAGCACTTAATGAGAGTGAAGCTTTGGATTGTAGATCCTCGCTTGAGTCACCACTGACACTCTGACACTAAGCAGCACCACTGATACTCTTTCTGAAGCTGTGATGCAGCACTTACACTCTTCCGGAAGCTGTGATGCACCACTGACAGTTCCTGAAGCTATGATGCAATATTGACAGTCTTCCTGAAGCTGTGACGCAGCATTGACAGTTTTTCTAATGTAGAGAACACTTCTCATTGTCTGCCCAGAGAGTGTTTCTACCTCAATTTGTGAATTCGAAAAAATATATTTATTTCCCTATTTTCCTCACGCAGTTTTCCCCCTTTTCTTACATGTGATTTCTTAGTTCATTGTTAATGTCGATTAAATCAACCATCACATGTGCCACTAACAACGCTGCTTCCAGATATTCAGACCTGGTATGAACTGTCAGCACCCGTCTCTGTTATGATTCTTCGAGTTATTTAAGATTAACAACCAGCTGTGCTGGCGGCCACTCCTCCCTCCTACCCCGTGACTTAGCGTGTTTCATAACACAGAACCGAAACGTCTGCCAATAATTATGTCCTAGTGTTTTCCCACGTGTCTTTTTAAACCAATATACCCGTATCGGTTACCAAAGTTTATACCATACTGTTTCATATATTTCTCCTATACGATTTTATTTATGTTGGATATAATACCTACAACTAAGGATCCAGCGACGGTAAAACACCACTTGTCTCACATATGAGGCACGTAGAAATACGTAATCAACTTTGACAATCAAGAGGGAAGATCAGAGTAGCGCATCTCGCATTGTTTGGCAATCAGGTATAAAAACAAACTCTCTTAACACGTAGCAATATTATCTTTTTACAGTTTCACGAAGCTGGAACACAATAAGAAATCCACCGGTTTCCTGATACGTATGTGACAGCCAATTCTCTTCCCTTTTATACAGTTTACTCATCATTACCTTGTGTCCTCAGTGCCTCTCGATCCTTAGCGAGGTATTCAGATATGGAATCATCTATACTCACACTCTCGATTAATTCTTGTGTAGTCTTCTTTGATCGCTGGATCGTCTCTCATCTCTCTTAATTAAGTCTCGAGACATGGACAAAAAAGTGAATTTTCAACTTACTCTGCTGCGAGAAACATCAGCTGTGTTGTCTCATTTCTTTCTTCAGTCTCCAACGCGGGTTCATTACAGCATCAGCTGAAGACTCCATAATTTCTGAAATGAAATAAAAAGACTTGTAATAATAATAATAATAATAATAATAATAATAATAATAATAATAATAATAAATAATAATAATCTCACGAACAATAATAATCTCCCGAATAATAATAATAATAATAGTAATAATAATAATTATATACTCTCTTTATCTTGCTCTTGACGTTGATCCTATTAAGCGATTTTAGAGGAAGTGAAAACAAACACTGACGCTGTATTATTAATTAGACGGAGAAAGTTCTTGCAACTTGACTTCCTCATTTCTCGTGTTAGTTAATAAGACACATATGCAATATTTACGCAAAGAGACATATATGCAACACTTGAGTATCTTTATTTGCAGAAAAATTTCTCCCGTACAGTGGACATCTTCAGTCCAATACGTAGGATAACAGCTCTTAGCCTGTAAATTTCAACGTGTAAAAAAAAAAGGTGATTTTAATATTGTATTAGCTGAAGAAGTTTGTTGTAGAGGCGAAAGGTTTTGACATATAAAGATAGCCAAGTGTTGAACACGTGGCTTCTTACTCTTCCCCATTTCTGTCTTCTCTTCTAGATCCACCATCATCTTCATCTCTAGCATGGAGTTGGGAGCCTCATCGCATACTGCAAACAATATTAAGCAAAGACATACGTTGTAGAAGCAGCTTTCACTGGTACAATGTTTCGTTCATGGCTTAATGAAGCTCTAATGTAGAGGAACGTCATTCCAGTAATAGTTTGTTCTTCAACGTGAGTCTTCTGTTTAGTCATGACGTGTAAACAAATAGAGGGAAAGAACCTAATGATTATGAATAAGGTACCTTGGGAAACACCTGTCTTTATTACCCAGGTACATGAATAAGGTACCGTGAGAAACACTTGTCTTTATTATCCAGGAACCTGGCAGAGATATCATTGAATGTATGTCTCTGTAACTTACTTTTCAAGACGATAGACAGTGGCATTAACCAGCAGAGAAAAACCATCACCCCACAGCGAATAATTGAATTTTTCCCTAATCAAACTGCCGTTGCATTGTGGATTTTTCTCCTGTGTATACAAACTCCGTTTAATTGAGGTCCATTAAATCAAGGATCCCCAAATGGACGATTTACGGCAATTCACTGCAAACAATCCACGATACAAAATATACGGTTCTGCCGACGAGATATTGTCAATTTGAAAGTGATGTTGCTGGCTTCAAAGATCCTCTTAGCACAGCAGTTCCAACAATCTCAGTTATGATATACAGAGTGCAGCTTGATGAAAGCCTCAGTGTGCAAATTGTTCCAGGAAGTCAGTTGAAGACGAGCTTCTTTAAGTCCCCTGAGCGCCGCAAATGAATGCATTCACTGAAGGATCACGCATGAAGAATAAGTCTCAGTACCCTGGCTGAAACAGCTTTCAATTAACTTCAGGTGACGTTTAGTTTTGTCCTTGACTGTCAAGTCGTGATTTTTATTCAGGACAGACCAAATGATAGTCTAAAATTTCCTCTCCTGATTATGGATCAGCTGCGAAAGGATTACACACACATACACACACACACACACACACACACACACACACACACACACACACACACACACACACACGTCTGTTTACAACTTTCTGTAAAACCTCGTCCCAAGGCTTCTCCATTTTTATGCTCTTCAGCAAAAAAAGCAGTGATGAATATCACACGCTTGTCACACACCAGTGTACCAACTGCTAGTTATTTTGCAACTTTTTTTTAACATTTGGCATCATGCAGGAGAGGTAAATGAGCCTCGTTGGTGCTATAATTTTAGAGAAAGTTAGAGAAAGTACAAAGGTTTGCAACAAGGCTAGTCACAGAGCTCAAGGGAATGTCGTACGAGGAAAGGTTAAGGGAAATCGGACTGACGACACTGGAGGACAGAAGGGTCAGGGGAGACATGATAACGACATACAAGATACTGCGGGGAATAGACAAGGTGGACAGAGATAGGATGTTCCAGAGAGGGGACACAGGGACAAGGGGTCACAACTGGAAGCTGAAGACTAAAACGAGTCACAGGGACGTTAGGAAGTATTTCTTCAGTCAGAGTTGTCAGCAAGTGGAATAGCCTAGCAAGTGAAGTAGTGGAGGCAGGAACCATACATAGTTTTAAGAAGAGGTATGACAAAGCTCAGGAAGCAGAGAGAGAGAGGACCCAGTAGCGATCAGTGAAGAGGCGGGGCCAGGAGCTGATTCTCGACCCCTGCAACCACAATTAGGTGAGTACAATTAAGTGAGTACACACACACACACACACACACATATATATATATATATATATATATATATATATATATATATATATATATATATATATATATATATATATATATATATATATATATATGTCGTGCCGAATAGGCAGAACTTGCGATCTTGGCTTAAATAGCAACGCTTATCTTGCCATATAGGACAAGTGAAAATTTGTGTATGCAATAATTTCGCCAAAATCATTCTGAACCTAACGAAAAAAAAATATTTCACTGTGTTTGTTTGGTATTAAATTATTGTAAACAAATCTAAAATATATTTAGTTGGGTTAGGCTAAAATAAATTGTTCTTGTTATAATAAGGTTAGGTAAGTTTTCTAAGTTCCTTTTGGTGCAAAATTATAAATTTTTACATTAACATTAATGAAAAAATATATCTTTAAACGTATAAGAGAAAATTTTAGAGAGGACTTAATTGAGTTCTTGCTAATTGACCAGTTTTACATATTCGGCACGACATTATATATATATATATATATATATATATATATATATATATATATATATATATATATATATATATCTTTCTTTCAACACACCGGCCGTATCCCACCGAGGCAGGGTGGCCCAAAAGGAAAAACGAAAGTTTCTCCTTTTACATTAGTAGTATATACAGGAGAAGGGGTTACTAGCCCCTTGCTCCTGGCATTTTAGTAGCCTTTTACAACACGCATGGCTTACGGAGGAAGAATTCTGTTCCACTTCCCCATGGAGATAAGAGGAAATAAACAAGAGCAAGAACTAGTAAGAAAATAGAAGAAAACCCAGAGGGGTGTGTATGTATATGTTTGTACATGTATATGTAGTGTGACCTAAGTGTAAGTAGAAGTAGCAAGACGTACCTGAAACCTTGCATGTTTATGAGACAGAAAAATGGACACCAGCAATCCTACCATCATGTAAAACAATTACAGGCTTTCGTTTTACACTCACTTGGCGGGACGGTAGTACCTCCCTGGGCGGTTGCTGTCTACCAACCTACTACCTATATATATATATATATATATATATATATATATATATATATATATATATATATATATATATATATATATATATATATGATTTTGTTTTTTTATCACACTGGCCGATTCCCACCAAGGCAGGGTGGCCCGAAAAAGAAAAACTTTCACCATCATTCACTCCATCACTGTCTTGCCAGAAGGGTGCTTTACACTACAGTTTTTAAACTGCAACATTAACACCCCTCCTTCAGAGTGCAGGCACTGTACTTCCCATCTCCAGGACTCAAGTCCGGCCTGCCGGTTTCCCTGAACCCCTTCATAAATGTTACTTTGCTCACACTCCAACAGCACGTCAAGTATTAAAAACCATTCGTCTCCATTCACTCCTATCAAACACGCTCACGCACGCCTGCTGGAAGTCCAAGCCCCATCGCACACAAAAACCTCCTTTACCCCCTCCCTCCAACCTTTCCTAGGCCGACCCCTACCCCGCCTTCCTTCCACTACAGACTGATACACTTTTGAAGTCATTCTGTTTCGCTCCATTCTCTCTACATGTCCGAACCACCTCAACAACCCTTCCTCAGCCCTCTGGACAACAGTTTTGGTAATCCAGCACCTCCTCCTAACTTCCAAACTACGAATTCTCTGCATTATATTCACACCACACATTGCCCTCAGACATGACATCTCCACTGCCTCCAGCCTTCTCCTCGCTGCAACATTCATCACCCATGCTTCACACCCATATAAGAGTGTTGGTAAAACTATACTCTCATACATTCCCCTCTTTGCCTCCAAGGACAAAGTTCTTTGTCTCCACAGACTCCTAAGTGCACCACTCACCCTTTTCCCCTCATCAATTCTATGATTCACCTCATCCTTCACAGACCCATCCGCTGACACGTCCACTCCCAAATATCTGAATACATTCACCTCCTCCATATATATATATATATATATATATATATATATATATATATATATATATATATATATATATGTATATATATGTCGTGCCGAATAGGCAGAACTTGCGATCTTGGCTTAAATAGCAACGCTCATCTTGCCATATAGGACAAGAGAAAATTTGTGTATGCAATAATTTCGCCAAAATCATTCTGAACCTAACGAAAAAAATATATTTCACTGTGTTAGTTTAGTATTAAATTATTGTAAACAAATCTAAAATATATTTAGTTGGGTTAGGCTAAAATAAATTGTTCTTGTTATAATAAGGTTAGGTAAGTTTTCTAAGTTCCTTTTGGTGCAAAATTATAAATTTTTACATTAACATTAATGAAAAAAGTATATCTTTAAGCGTATAAGAGAAAATTTTAGAAATGACTTAATTTTAATTGAGTTCTTGCTAATTGACCAGTTTTACATATTCGGCACGACATATATATATATATATATATATATATATATATATATATATATATATATATATATATATATATATATATATATATATATATATATATATATATGTCTTAATGACAAGAAAGCTTTAGCACAGCTGGATTTACAATGCTTGCATAATCTGTAAATAAAAGGGCTTGATGCGTCTACATTTTATAACTCACAAACCAGTGAATGCTATTACATGTCGACGCGTTTGCAGAGAAAGATACGAGCTGCAAAACGTTTTGTGGTTCCAGCTGAAGCTCGTTCGGCAGTTTCGTCTCTCTCTTCATATATGAAACCAATGGTGCTTGTGTTTGGAATTCCTCGAGGTTACAGTGCTACAGACAACAGGTACATTATTTAATTACCCACTACAACAACCAGTGATCAAACTCCGTCTCGGGAAGACTTCAGTCTTCGGATCTTTCAAGGAGTAGATAATTGAATTGGGCTTTGGCGATCCAATCTTTTAAATTCCAGATACATGTAGTTTATACGGCAGGTTCAAACCCACTTCTCGGACTGGCTGAGCTTCGTGTAGCCAGTCATCAACAACCCAGAGAGGCTACTTTCCTTCAAGGGCACAGCCATGAAATTGGATCTGTCTTACAATTACCAATAATAATAATAATAATAATAATAATAATAATAATAATAAGAAGAAGAAGAAGAAGAAGAAGAAGAAGAAGAAGGACATGGAAGTGATTCTCACTTTCTTTTCTGAGAAACTAAATGTTCAACCCAGCAAAGCAGTGCCGATTCAGAGTAGAAGATACATTCACCATCACTCGCTCCTTAGCTGTCTTTCCAGACGTGGACAGACTCTCACTGCCTTCAAAGTGTCACACTCTACGTCGTCACACCTTCTACCATCTCGCTAATACACAGTGTCACCGTCACGTAAGTGATGTTGTTGCTTAAATAGATACAGTTTTGTATCTACTTGTCTCACATCCAGGCTATCCCGCAGCTTGTTCACACCACTATAACTACCAGCACTACCAGCACCACCACTACCATCACCTCCACTACCACTGTCAGTTCTCCCACTAGTAACACACATCATGATGAAGCTGTAGCAGCCTTTATTGTGGTTAATATATAGTGTGCCCAGTATAAATACTTAGTCCCCGCCGCAGCAGCGAGTTAGTTGACGAGCAACAACGGTCCCAACAACATCTCTCACAATGCTTTTTCAAGTATTCTAAACCAGATACTTTAATATCAAACTTTTTTTTCCACACAGCTTTTTACACAAGCAAAGAACTGCTCATATTTTATACGTTAGATGTTGTCTTACCTCAGCCCAAAATTTAAGGGCTAAGAGTTATCCTACCCCAGTTTACGATCTACAGGCTAACAGGTGTTATCCTGCCTCAGCTTATGATCTACAGGCTAACAGGGGTTATCCTGCCTCAGCTTACGATCTACAGGATAACAGGTGTTATCCTGCCTCAGCTTACAATATACAGGTTAACAGTTGTTATCCTGCCTCAGCTTACAATCTACAGGCTAACAGGTGTTATCTTGCCTCAACTTACAATCTACTGGCTAACAGGTATTATCCTGCCTCAGCTTACGATCTATAGGCTAACAGGTGTTATCCTGCCTCAGCTTACGATATACAAGCTAACAGTTGTTATCCTGCCTCAGCTTACGATATACAGGCTAACAGGTGTTATCCTGCCTCAGCTTACGATATACAGGCTAACAGGTGTTATCCTGCCTCAGCTTATGATATACAGATTAACAGTTATCCTGCCTCAGCTTACTATCTACAGGCTAACAGGTGTTATCCTGTCTCAGCTTATGATCTATAGGCTAACAGGTGTTATCCTGCCTCAGCTTACGATATACAAGCTAACAGTTATCCTGCCTCAGCTTACGATCTACAGGCTAACAGGTGTTATCCTGCCTCAGCTTACGATATACAGGCTAACAGGTGTTATCCTGCCTCAGCTTACGATATACAGGCTAACAGCTGTTATCCTGCCTCAGCTTATTTAAAGCTCCATCCCACCAGGATGGCACCCACAACAGGTTAGGTTAGGTAAGGTTTGTCAGGAAACGGGTCAAATGTTTCCTGACGCGGGTATTAGTCATATGATGACCCGCAGCTGGAACTTTTCGTCATCTGAGCGAGGCCTTCCGCTGGCTTACAGATCCACCACTTGAAAATTATGGTTAGGATTCTACACTCACAGGTATGATGAGTTATGACTTACCCTCTGTCTCCATGTTTCCCCTGAATCTGTATAAAATAATCCCGACTTTATGATTTTTTTTTTCAGTCTTGAATGGACAATAAATCAAGACGAACTTTCGGTCCGATCTGGACTATTGCCAAGTCGGTGCAGTTTATTTCCTTATATCTTAAAATTAAAATGGAAATTTGCTTTTAGTAATAAATACCTAACCTAACAATAAATACATAAAAACATCTGCGGGTCTATTATAATCCATTGGTTTAAAGGAATGACGTGGAATTACATCAGAGATTTCGGCCAGATTAATCATCAAGAGGATTATTTTGTCAAGGAATAGATGTAATTAACACCTGTGTGTGTGATGTATAAGTGTGTTTGTATTGTTTACAATTGTGGTTACATGATTTAATTAGGTGTAGAAGTGTTGGAGGGGTTCAAGACGGCGGAGAGGATGTTTATGAAGGGTTGGGGGTATTAGGAGTTTAATAGAAGTAAATCTTAACAGGGTGTAGGAGACATATGCAACAGTTAGGTATCTTTATTATGAAACGTTTCGCCTACACAGTAGGCCTCTTCAGTCAAGTACAGAAAAGTTGATAGAAGCAGAAGATACTTGAAGATACTTGAGAGGGACCTGACCTTTCAACATCTGAGTTCTTACCTCTCCTAGTGGCCTACGTCTCACCTCTTGGCGCTATAAAAGCTCCATTCTGTCACTTCATCTCCATATTGTTTCATACTATGGAACAATGCTCTTCTCCAGACTGAGGGACTGACCACCTCAAAACTTTAAGGGTGATGGACTGATTACATCGTCTTCAAGTATCTTCTGCTTCTATCAACTTTTCTGTACTCGACTGAAGAGGCCTACTGTGTAGGCGAAACGTTTCATAATAAAGATACCTAACTGTTGCATATGTGTCTTACCTAACAACCTGTCGGTATTTTATACCATTTTAATGTTCAGGGTGTAGGAGAGGTTTGACAGGGGACAGGAGAGGTTTTTAATAGAGCGAAGATGTTTAATAGGAGAGATTGATTAATAGGATGTTTAATAGGATTAACAGATGTTTAATAGGGAAGATTGATTAATAGATGTTCAATAGGAGAGATTGATTAGAGTGTACAGTGGATGTAGAAGAGGCTGAATATGACGTAGAATATAAAGTGTTGGTTAGGTTTAATAGCGATGGAGAAGTTTAATGGGGGCGTATAGGGTTGTGGATGCTTGTTGGAATTCTTGAAAGTTAATAAAAGTATTTGATAAGCGTCCATTCGCTGAAGAGGACACTGCAATGAGGAGCCTCTGGTGATATGCTCTGCAGTTTGCGGTGGACGAGAGTCTCTGCTGATATAATCTGTCATATACATATTCATAAATTCTGCTTGAGTAAGCTCTGAAGGCTTTGTCTCCCTAGTTTGTATTCAGTTTTTTATCCGCTTTCCAAAATTTCGAAAACACTCCATTTGCTGATGATGAATTTAGGGATGGCACGATACCAAAATTTTGACCGATACCAATACCGATACTTTTCCTGTATTTGTTATTTTTAAAATTATAATGACTGTGGTCAATATATATGAGAATGCTTATGGTACAGTGGGTATTAAATAAGACAGGAAGGTTAAATAGTAAGTAATTTATGTAGGATGATGTTATTCCTCATTATTTGGTTTGTGTCAGTTACTGGTTGTCAAAGGCACTTGTCAGTAATGCGTGCGTGTGTGTGTGTGTGTGTGTGTGTGTGTGTGTGTGTGTGTGTGTGTGTGTGTGTGTGTGTGTGTATTCACTTACTTGTGGTTGCAAGGGTCGATTCACAGCTCCTGGTCCCGCCTCTTCACTGGTCGCTATGTCCACTCTCTCCCTACTCGTACCTCTTAAAGGTGTGTGTGTGTGTGTGTGTGTGTGTGTGTGTGTGTGTGTGTGTGTGTGTGTGTGTGTGTGTGTGTGTGTGTGTGTGTGTGTGTGTGTGTGTGTGTATGTGTGCGTGTGTGTGTGTGTGTAAGCTTGATTCTTATGTTATGTTTTGAATTAGTAATATAAATTTACATGCAGGTGCGGCTCAGTAAACAGTAAGATCACAACCAGCCAGCCACACACACACACACACACACACACACACACACACACACACACACACACACACACACACACACACACACACACACACACACACAAACACACACACACACACACACACATACACACACCACGACCAGCTGTGACGACAGGCAGAGTCGTGATAGTTACAATGTCAGTGAATGAAAGAGGGAGAACAGAAAGAGGGAGAAAAGGTGGAAAAGGGAAGGGAAAAGAGGGAGAGAAGGCGATAACGAGGGTTAAAATTAGCGCGAGAGGATTGGATAGAGGATGGAAGGGAGAAAGAGAAATAGAAAATGAAAGACAGGGTTGGAAAGGAGGGATAAAAATGGAAAAAAGGCTGAAAAGAAAGAGGGGAGGAAATAGACTAGGAGAGAGAGAGAAGAAATATGAGCGAATGATTCTTGACATGATGCAGCACATAAAGCTAGCCAGGCAATGTTCAACATGACGTATCTCATACGTCATGTTAACGTAAGTTTATCAGCGGCTGGTGTTCATGTCTTACATCTGTGGAGGTGACTTACCGTCGAGACACTGTGCCAACCCATAAGAACATAAGAACATAAGAATGTAGGAACACTGCAGAAGGCCTACTGGCCCATACGAGGCAGGTCCTTATCAAAACGACATCTACCTAAAGCTACTCAAGAAATAACTCCCGTACTCCTTAACACCAATCAAACCCAGCCCCTCCCAGTCTCTTCTTAAAGCTACCCAAGGTCCTAGCCTCTATCACCCCACTGGGAAGACTGTTCCACGCATCTACAACTCTGTTAGAAAACCAGTACTTACCCATGTCCTTTCTCTGCAACAGTCGAAAGGGTAACGACTGTTTAATACAGTTATTACACAGTCACTGACGACAGGGGTCACAAGAGCTACACACTGTCACTGGGGGGGTTAGATGAGATCTCAGTAAATGCTTCCTTTGAGTCATAGTTGGTGGCCATGGTAGCATTCCAAAGCCTACAGTCTGTGGCATGCTCAGATCTTTACGGTGCCATGGCAGATCATATGTATAAATAGATGGAATATCACAGAATTGATGTATATTATTGTTGTTAACCAATTTTAACTAAATTCAGGTTGTTTAATTTCGCAAATCTATTTATCATTCCAAAAAATAATACGTAGAAAAAATTATTAAAAAAAAGTACTCAACGTGTTTGATTATTTTGGCATAAAAAAATCTGAAAACCATCACATTTGCATAGATATTTATTATATTTAATTTATAAAGATGTACACATCGTAATTTACTTAAAATATACCGACCTGAAATTATGTTAATGTTGGGGTGTAGGGGAGAACCTTGTGGCTTTGTAATTACTGTACAGGGAGCTGAAGGAAATGTGAAGGGAAGGGAGCAGAGGGGAGGATAGGAGAGGGGAAGAGAGGAAAGGGGAAACTAGGAGTGGGGGAGGACAGGGAAAGATAGGGGTGGGAGAGGGAAAGGAAACAGGGCAAGGGAAGAGGAGTGTGTGATGGGAGGAGTGAAGACAAAATGTGGTGCGGAGAAGCACTGAGAAGAAGAGGAGTAGTAGTAGGAGGAATAGATAATATGTAGGGGAAGTAGAGGAGGACGAAGGAAGAAAACGACAGAGGAAATACGGTGTAGAAGGAATAAGAGGAGTGATAACGTTGAAGAGGAGAGAGAAGAGGGATTATACGGAGGGCAGAAGAACACGAGGAAAGGGAATAATTTGGAATGAAAAGAAAGAGGAAGAAGACAGACTACATGACGGAAAAACAGAAAAAGGAAAAGGAATATAATGGAGAAAAGAGGAGGAAGATGAGCCAGTGTAAGCACACTCCTCGCAAAAGAAGAAAAAAACTACACAAAAAGACAAGGGAGAAATAAATCAGGAACTGCTTCAAACGCAAACTAAGGTTTTAATAAGCTCTGGAAGGAAAGGATTTAGGTGAGAGCTTCCTGGCTTAACTAGACTGCCGGAGACCAATGCCATTATAGCCTCGGAAGGGTTCAAAGAAGAAAAATATTAGACAAAAAATTTGCAAAAAAAGTCTCAATCACCAGAAATTTTATAATTTTTGCTCAGAATTATATCTGTCTCTATTTTGGAGGGGGGGGGGGTAAAGGAGGTTTTGTGTGCGAGGGGCTTGGACTTTCAGCAAGCATGCGTGAGCGAGTTAGGAGGGAATGGAGACAAATGGTTTTCAGGACTTGAGGTGCTGTTGGAGTGTGAGCAAGGTAACATTTATGAAAGGATTCAGGGAAACCAGCAGGCCGGACTTGAGTCCTGGAGATGAGAAGTACAGTGCCGGCACTCTGAAGGAGGGGTGTTAATGTTGCAGTTTTATAACTGTAGTGTAAGCGCGCCTCTGGCAAGACAGGGATGGAGTGAATGATGGTGAAAGTTTTCCTTTTTCGGGCCACCCTGCCTTGGTGGGAAACGACCAATGTGTTAATAAAAAAATCTGTATTTGTCTATCTATTCTTGTAAGATTGCGTGGTCCTGTGTGTTAGAGCGTCATACGTTTTCGCTCACCATGAGGCGGGCCAAAGCAGCATGGGCTCCGAGTCCTTGGCTAGTTGCAGTGTTGCTATTGATCAGTACCACTCATTCGTGGTTACGATAATGTAAAATACTGCTCGTTTGGCTAGTACACCAAACTGAGTAGAATGAAATTAGCTCAGAGGCGTCCACACCACTGTATATCCTCGGGCGACGGTAAAACACCTAGCTTTGCTGGGTGTGTCATTCTTGTAGCACTACGTGGTCCTGTGGGTTAGAGCATCGTGTGTTTTCACTCACCATGTGGTGGGCCAAAGCAGCATGGGTTTGAGTCCTTGGCTAGTACAGTGTTATTGATATACATGTATATATATATATATATATATATATATATATATATATATATATATATATATATATATATATATATATATATATATATATATATATATATATATATATATATATAATATTATTTTTTTAAAAGTAACAAAAAATATCTTCGCCTCCGAGAAGACAGGAAAGACAAGAGAGGGTAATAAACAAGAGAGGATAATAAACAAGAGAAGGTAATAAACAAAAGAGGGTAATAAACAAGAGAGGGTAATAAACAAAAGAGAGTAATAAACAAGAGAGGGTAATAAACAGGAAAGAATTATAAACGGAAAGAAAAAGAGGTCAAAGTTCCTGAATAACAGGAAGTGGTTAATGTGGCGACAGAAAGGTAGAGAGTCTGTTGTTAGAGTGCCTCAGAAAGCCTCTCCTACCCTTACTTGACCTCGTGGTAACCAGGAACCAGAGGCTCGACCCCTCCTTGGAAGCTCTCTGGTAAGCGCAATATTTTGTTTTAATTTCCTTTATATTTTTCTCTTTCCTTAGTTTTATATTCTTAAATTTTGCAAAAAAGTGTTATTTTACTTTTTCTTTTCTGTAATGTGTGTATTTTTACTTGTTCTTCCCAAGTAGCTCACTTTTACAAGACGTTTCGGTCCGTCCTGGACAGAAACATCGCCCAAAACGTTCATGACGGAACGAAATGACGTCTGAAAGTTTCGCCTCTAAAGTATAGATTATTTGTGAATTGTTCCATCAACTATATTGTGGCATTTATTCCTCCTTAATAATATGTAAATCTAATTCCATAATTTTTAAGGGGGTGGATCGGTAAGCCAGTGGAAGGTCTCGGTCAGACGACCAAAACCTCCAGCTGCGGGTCATCATGTGACTAAGACCCGCGTTAAATAATACACATCCTCTTTCCTGACAAACTTTACCTAACCCTAACCTCATTCCTTCTTTGTTATTACCATAATTTTGATTATCCTTAAACCATTGTTCTTTCTATTTTCTTTCGCTTTTGATACCATGATTAGCGGCTCTTCCCAGACGCCCTCGTCTTTACCCCTCGCATCTTCTTTTCGCTTTAAAATCCTGGTCATTCTTCTTCGTGCCATTCTCTCTTTGATCCTTCTTCCAGCAACTTTTCTCTGTCTTTCTTTTCTTCGTGAAACACGACTGGTCTGGTTTTCATTCTTTGAATAATCTCAGTCAGCTTTTATATGAGAAGTTTTCCGAAATATACCCCCCCCCTTTTTTTTTTTTGATCTTCCTGCAGTTTTTTTTTGTCAGAAATTTCCCAGAAACGGATTCTCTATCACCCCATTATTTGTTCTTCCGAAACTGGGTTGATCTTCTCTTTCTATGGTCACGTTTCAAAGCATTTGTTTGCCTTCATTTTTGTCAGGTGTTTACCTCAATCGTATCTGGAAATTTATCCTCCGATGATGTGCCTCCGTCTTACCATCTATTTTCCCGTCTTGTTGCCTTGTTCCTACGTCTATACGTTCATCTTCTTGTCTTGCTCCCCAGTCTCTACCTTTATCTTCTTCTCTTGCTCCTCCGTTTATTCATTTTTATTCTTGTCTGGTTCATCAGTCTCTGCTTTTATCTTCTTCTCGTGCTCATCAGTCTATATCTTTATATTCCTCTCTTTTTTCCTCTGTGTGTACCTTTATATTCTTCTCTTGTTCATCCATCTATACCTTTATCTCCACTTATTCCTCCGTCTATATCTTTATCTTCTTCTCTTCTTCCTTCATGGTTTTCTTCTGCACATGCAACTCACATCCGCGGAGGAAATCTCAACAACTTCGCTCGTTAGCCACTATTCTGCAGTCCACTTCTGAAGGTCCTCATTCCATATGCGCTATGGAGGTGTTGCTCTTCTGGCATCCACGCAGCGCTGAATGACCCTCGTCTGCTCACTGATTCTCCTGGATGTTATAATTATCATCTCGCTGCTGGAACAATATCCCACAGGCATTTCCCGATCGTGCCTACAGGATCATCCGTTTAGGATGTTCGCTGATGCCGCATTAAAAATATAAGCAATAGAAATGATTTACATATCTTGCGGTTTCAGTTTCCTAACGGCCACTCTTGCATAAAATTTTCATGTACGTTATTGTTTCCTTGTATATATATCTAGAATTTATTTCCCCTTTGCTCATTCCCATTAAAATTGGGGCTTCTGTGCTAGAAACTCAACTGCTGTGTTTCCGAATATCTGTCGCCCTTGTTTATCTACCAGTATATTGGTACATAGGTATTATCCGTTTGTTGTGGCTCTCACTCGGAGAGGCGGTAGTGTTCTGTAGATAAAGATGGTCTTTTAGGTAAACTGAGTTATAATAATCGTTCTTGAATTGTGAGCTGTTGCAGGATAAGGGTTTTTAAATTAAGAGCTGAAGTAAGCTGACAACTTTTAAGCTTTGAGCTGAGGAAGGGTAACAGCTCTAAACTGTGACTCAGGAAGGATGACAGTTCTTAGCCTGTGAAACGAACTCTGTAAATAAACAGAAAGCCAGGGAGATTGTCAGCTCGTTCCACTTCAGTAAACTTTAACTGAGAACACGACGAGGGGTAATAAAGGACGCATGTCTACAACAGCTGTTAGCAATAGCTGTAGGCAGGAGGTGCTGGCAACAGGTGTTGATTGACAACTCTGTACAAAGGAGGGACGTGACAACTGCAGTAACTACTGACGCTCACTTGGCAAGTTCCGACAATGATCAAGTTCCCACACATCTGTTATAACTTCCCAGACAGCATGTGTCTCACGGAGATCTTGAAGGAAGCATTTACAAATTATCTTGTAGTAATCGTCTTGAATATGTTAACCCTTTACCGGGGGGGGGGGAGAGGAAGTGTGTGTGTGTGCGTGTGTGTGCGTGTGTGTGTGTGTGTGTGTACTCATCAATATGTAGTTGCAAGGGTCGAGTGTGTGTGTGTATGTGTGAATTCCAATCTTCCTCCTGGAAACGAATAAAAACAATGAATCTGTTATTATATCCTGACCAAAACTGCAGCAGCCTAATCGATTTTGAGAGCGATCTGCAGACGTACTGATGCACAAACATTGTGGAAGATTTTCACCCATAACACCAGCAGCTTCAATATTTCGAAAGTTTTTGCCGAACTGGTTCTACTCTGCTAAAAGTGCTATTAGATAAGTCATGGACCCGCACCTCTGCACCAGACCTCACCTTTTAACCACCATGTACATATTTATTCTTGTCTCTGTACTTGATCGAAAAAAAAAAATCGTCTACCCAAACGTTTCCTCCATAAATATCCTCTAATTACACATGTGTTTTATTAATATACGTGTCAATATTTGATGACATCTTTCATCTAAACCACCTGAGACCCGAGGGCCGCATGTGGCCCTTATAGGAAATAGATGCGGTCCTCACATGAAATTATGTAGAAGTTTCCACACTACACACTGTCATCAATTACAAAATATTTAAGGCAATTTTACAACAGAATCTTATCACCACCACAAACAGCCACCTGTCACTTCCGGCCAGTGCCAGGTTATCCTAGTAGCGCCTGTGTACTATCAGTAATTAGTAATTACATATAAAATTATTAATCTTTCCATTATAGACTTTGTATTATTTACTTTAGTCTCCAATGTTTCATAAAAATTAAAATACATTATTTCTCTCCACAGCAGAACTTCAACTATTTACCTGTATATCATTTGACTTTCAGCATAATTATTTACTATAGTACATTGGAACCTCGGTACTCGAACAGCTCCGTACTCGAACAGCCTCCTGGAACGAATTAAGTTCGAGTACCGAGGTACCACTGTATAATGCTGTAAGTTTAATGTTAATATCGATCATTATAAAATACGGTCCTCCTTTAAATTTGGCTTTTCAAATTGACCCTCTCATACTAAAAGTTGAAAACTACTGATCTAGACAGTTACTGGTGTTGAACTGAAACTACAACAGTTAGTAACTAAAAAAAATGCATATACAACACTAGGATGATATAGTTATTTTCCTTTTTCATTTGTGCCTAACTCCTATCACTATTCATGTTCGAAAAACACCAGCTTGTGTAACGAAAACTGAATACAGATTCGGTGACACGAAAATCTCTTTCAATTTGATCACCCACTCCAAACCTTTTTTTTTTTAACATTTGAATATAAGAAAAATGTTTTTGTATCAGAATACTGCAAACGATCACAGAGTGGACAACAAAAGCTGCCGTTCATACACCGTCACGCGCACTGCAATCGTATCTGACTTTATAGTCAGGGGAAAAAAAGCTAAACCCAACGGGGTAATAAAGCGTTAAGTTCTGACAAACGTGGATGCGCACTGGTCTTTAATAACTCAAAAAACTGCCTGGGTGTTTGTCCACTTGGAATAATATACTCGGAATTATTATTATTATTGTTATTATGAAGCATGATCTTGGGAGTATGAAGCAATCAAACCTGACTCACGGAGGGGATACGTAGTTGAAACCGATACAAGGAAAGGACGGGGCTTTGAAAACTGTAGTTACTACAGCACAGCAGCTATGAACAGGCTAACTGCAGTACTCTTCAATGCTTCGTTCACGATCACAGGGATGGTAATCTCGTAGTCAATCTATTACATGATTACAGTGGACTCCCGCTTAACGATCACCTCCAAATGCGACCAATTATATAAGTGTATTTATGTAAGTGCGTTTGTACGTGTATGTTTGGGGGTCTGAAATGGACTAATCTACTTCACAATATTCCTTATGGGAAAAAATTCGGTCAGTACTGGCACCTGAACATACTACTGGAATGAAAAAAGTTCGTTAACCGGGGGTCCACTGTATTTCGCCCACAGTGGAGCCTTATCGCCCACAGGGAGGCTTTATCACTCCTATTTAAGGTTCCACTGTGGGAATTTTCTAAGTTAGGCCAGTGTCTACCTTAAGTGGGGTGTACTGTACAAAATGGATAGTTGTCGACAAGACTGAACATGAACACCACATACTGTATAACAAGCTTTCACTGTGACGACTTTTTTTCCTTCTGTGTAGAGCTTTATCATGAGAAAGCTCTACACAGAGGAAAATATTGTCTCAATAAAAGCTTATTGTGCAACTGTGTGGTTACTCGCCTGGAGCAAAGCAATAAAAATGACACACTCAACAAAAGGGGACCTTTATTTGTACGACGCTACACTTACATGAGATGGAACGTCGTAGTTATAAAAGATCTTTTGTTGTAGTTAAGTTTCTACCACTAGGTTAGGTTTGTCATGTTAGGTTAGGTTAGGTTAGGACAGGTTTGTAGATGAATGGTTCAGAGAACCGACATGTTGATAAATTAGACACATATGCAACTCTTGGGTATCTTTATTGAGGAAACGTTTCGCCACACAGTGGCTTCATCAGTCCATACGTAGGAGAAACTTGAAGAACAGGAGGAGAATGAGGTAATCAGTCCCTCAACCTTGAGTCGATGTGTTCAGTCCATCAATCTTGGATGGACTGAACACATCGACTCAAGGTTGAGGGACTGATTACCTCATTCTCCTCCTGTTCTTCAAGTTTCTCCTACGTATGGACTGATGAAGCCACTGTGTGGCGAAACGTTTCCTCAATAAAGATACCCAAGAGTTGCATATGTGTCTAATTTATAGGACAGGTTTGTTAGGAAACAGGACAAGTGTTTCCTGACGCGGGTCTTAATCTTATGATGACCCCACAGCCGGAGCTTTTGGTCGTCTGACTGACGCCTTCCACTGGCTTACCGGCCCACCTCTTTAGAAATTATTGTTATAATTATAGCCATTAATAATT
>NC_091343.1:24621190-24626190 GCF_038502225.1 Cherax quadricarinatus
GTACGACATTATATATATATATATATATATATATATATATATATATATATATATATATATATATATATATATATATATATATATATATATATATATATGTTAGATAAATAGATGTATAGATTGATATAGTCGAAGAGGTTGATGGAAATCAAGAGATAGATACAAAGGCAGAAATATAAAAAAATATACACACATAAAGATACACTAGATAAAGATACAGACATAGAAACAGCCGTAAATAAAGATATAATAATCACGTTGTTCCATCCTGGTGCCTCTGGCGGCTTCTTGCAGGATCACCTCCTCACACCCTCTTAAATACTTGATTTATTGCTGCAGGTCGTCTTCACTTGATATACCACCCCAGATCCTTCATTATAGGCTTCACTATTTATAGGCTTCAGTATTTATGGGTTTCAGAATTTATAGGCTTCAGTATTTATGGGCTTCAGTATTTATAGATTTCATTACGATATTCATAGGCCTAGCCATCCAGCACATTACTTGGTACTTTAGTCTGGGTGGGGTGAGGTGTGCGTTCAATTGATGATGGTGAAGGTCTCTTAATCCATGGAACTGAAGCTGCTCTCTTCCTCTCGTTTAATAGCATTTAATTGTCTCCCATTCCCCTAGTATTATATGACCCCTACGGTTAATAATAATAATAATAATAATAATAATAATAATAATAATAATAATAATAATAATAATAATAATAATAATAATAATAATAATAATAATCTCTCCCTCGGTGGGGCGGTGGTGACTGGACTGAAGCAACGATAATATGTTCCTTCGTTACTTGCTTCCCAAATTCGTTTCTCTGTTTATCTCTTCCCTAAGTCTCCTCTCTTTTTTTTTTATTTTTCTATCACCCACACAGTTTCCTCTCTTCCAGATACCCATATGTAGTTTCTCCTCTTTCCAACACTCGAATATATTTTCCTCTCTTCCCCAACACTCGCGTATTATCCTTTATTCCATAATGCTCCTATATTACCTATTATTCTCTATTTTTCTTCTATTCTCTCTTCTCAACTGCCTCTCATTTTTATTCTCTTCCCCCGCCTCCTTTTTCCTTTTTTTAAAGAGCTACTCTTTCTCCTCGTATTTATATAACCTCCCTCTCTTTTATCATACTGTTACCTGATCACATCCTGTTTACCCAACAGCTATTTATATATCCTCCAATTTGTGTTCACATTCCTTTCTGTCCGACCTTCAGTCCTTCCCTCTGTCCATCCTTCCTTCATTGCTTGTTTCCTTTTCTTCCTTCCTGCCTTTTTCTTAGCAGTCTACACAAAACATAACTTTCATAATGAATGAAAAGTCTCCCTTTCTTGTTTCTATTGTACGATATTCTTTCCTGCTGTGGGTGCATCCTGCTCTAGTCTAGGTTTTGACAGCAGAACCTTCGGTACCTGATGCAGTGCAAGTCTCCACGGTAGAATCTCCAGTGCCAATACCTCTTCTAGTCAAGGTCTTGACTGTTTAAACTCCAGGATCTGATGCAGGAGGAACCTCCACAGCAAATACTTAAGTACCAGCTCTAGTAGAAGCATCGACTTTTAAAATCCACTAACTGCTGTAATAGAAGTCTCCACGGAAGAACCTCCAGTACCCGCTGTCGTAGGAATCACCGCGGAAGAACCTTCAGAATCTGTTATAGTTTCTCTTTTAACAAGACAGTTCCTAGGTCCCAAAGGAAGGAACTTTTTGCCCTTGTATGTGCTCCAAGCATTCATCATAATCTAGCTGCTCATCTGAGGTTTCTTTCCCCCTCGATCCACTCAGAATCCACGAGCATTAGGAGTTAACCCTTCTAATGCTGGTATCAACACTACAAAAGGCACATACCTGCCAATACACGAGATGGAACTCACGCCACTGCCGTGGCGATGTAAAGATGTTACTTGCGAACAGTACACCCACTGACACCCCTGATTGCAATAAATTGGATCTGCAAGGGGAGGAAGGGACAAGCCCAGAATAATACTCAACGTCAGAGGTCGAGCAAATCTGGTAGTAGGTGACTGTGTTGGTGGGACGTGAGAGGTGGTAGTGGTGGTGGTGTGTATTTGGGATGTGAAAGGTGGTAGTGGTAGTTGTGGTAGGGATAATGTAACAATATTAACACCACAACTGTGGTGTTAATATTGCTACTTTCCCACAACTGTGTTGTTACTATCCCCACTACGGTTCTTTGGTTTTTACTACTGACTCAGTAGTATAGTCATTACCACATAGATAAAGAGGTAACCACTATGTCTTTCCTACTATCATAGCTATAGCCAAGCCAGCAATGCTGTGATCCCCTACTGTATCCTGGTGTCACATACAGAGAGCTTCCAGTAGAGCCTTGTCCGGTTTCTATCCCACTGTATCACAGCCATCCTCCCTCCAACAACCTCTGCTTCTTCCTATACCTCTATGTCAATCAAAAAGTCCATAATATAGCTAAGAGCCCTTTCCTATACCCCTAGAATAGTCATAAAGCCCTGCTCGTCGTTTCCATCACATAATATCTCAGTCATCCTTCCTCCAACACAGCTCTACTCACATATAATCATTGCACCATTGTCATAAAAGCATGTAACATAGCCGCGAGGATCTTCCTAAGCCCTCTAACATAGTTACAAAAGCTCCGGCATACCCATAACCTCTCCTTTCCTGCCCAAGGGGCCGCCATCTCCATGGTTGCCATGGCAACTTGCATTTCTAAGCAGTGGGAGCATTTCAAGAGTCTGTGACGCGTACGGATGCTGGAGGATGGTCTGGATGACTGAATAGTTCGTCACTTAATGAGAGAGATATACATATATATATATATATATATATATATATATATATATATATATATATACATATACATATGGGTTTGTATGTATGTATATATATGTGTGTGTGTGTGTGTGTGTGTGTGTGTGTGTGTGTGTGTGTGTGTGTGTGTGTGTGTGTGTGTGTGTGTGTATGTGTATACTCACGTAGTTGTACTCACCTAGTTGTGATTGCAGGGGTCGAGTCACAGCTCCTGGCCCTGCCTCTTCACTGGGTCACTCTCCCTGCACCATGAGCTTTATCATACCACTTCTTAAAGCTATGAATGGATCCTGCCTCCACTACATCGCTTCCCAAACTATTCCACTTTCTGACTACTCTGTGACTGAAGAAATGCTTCCTAAAATCTATGTGATTCATCTGAGTCTTCAGCTTCCAACTGTGTCTCTTTGTATCTGTGTCCCATCTCTGGAACATTATGTCTCTGTCCACCTTGTGTATGTATGTGTGTGTGTGTGTGTGTGTGTGTGTGTGTGTGTGTGTGTGTGTGTGTGTGTGTGTGTGTGTGTGTGTGTGTGTGTGTGTGTGTGTGTGTGGAAAGTCTCAGTTGCCATCATAAGAGCTATAGAAAAACGGATTAAAAATGATATTACTGTGTAATTTCATGTGTCAAATATTTTTTACCACTAGGACTTTTAAAATTATTTTCAAGGAACTCCAAAAAACAATGACATTGATTACAATGGAAAAATACAAATATTTAACAACATCTCTGAGTTGCAGGTTGGAAACTGAGGAGAGAAGCTCTATGGACAACTTCTCGACATGAGCCCATAAGGATTTAGTGCTTCTCCCTTAATATCATGATGATAATAACAAAAACAATGATACTAATAACAATGATACAAATAATAATAATGGATAGCAGGTGATGGTGGGCACCTCACTGTGAGTCTAGACTCCCACGCTATCATTGTGTCCACGCTGGAACAACTGGCCACAACACAAGCATCACCCATCCTCATCATGTAGTCAGCTGCCCTCCTCACTAGGAAGGACCCGGGTGCTCTATAATCCTTCTAACTAGGAAGGACCCGGGTGCTCTGTAGTCCTAACTAGGAAGGACCCGGGCGCTCTATATTCCTCCTAACTAGGAAGGACCCGGGTGCTCTATAGTCCTCCTCACTAGGAAGGACCCGAGTGCTCTATAGTCCTCCTCACTAGGAAGGACCCGGGTGCTCTATAGTCCTCCTAACTAGGAAGGACCCGGGTGCTCTATAGTCCTCCTAACTAGGAAGGACCCGGGTGCTCTATAGTCCTCACCAGTAACTTCTACTTAATGAATAAGACATGTACAACACTGTGGTATCTTTATTTCCGAAACGTTTCGCTTACACAGATGTTTTCAGTCAACTTGTCGGTATTATAAACCGTTTTTATAGCCAAACTGGCACTTGCTCTGGCTTATGCATGTCGTTGTACAGTTCCAAAATAGACCAAAACAGCCCATATCTCTCTTCCTTAATACAGCACTTTCCCTGGAGAGGAGTTCAGCCGTCCCTGTAATCTTGAAGGTGCGTTCTGTTTCCTCATCCCATCTTACTCGCCCAGATTATCGCTTAAATCAGAGTTAAATCCCGGAGATTGGCCTGCAGTATTACATAACCCGCAGCTACACTCCCTATTACCACTTAGGCTCCCCTGACCCCTCTTTACCTTCAAGGAGCGTTTCTTGAAGATAGGGAAAGTTACTCGTTCTATGGAACTGGGGCTGCCCATCCCCTTAACGGAACAAATCTGATTACCTCCCACTTATCAGACCCTGTATCACTCTGAATATAATAATAATAATAATAATAATAATAATAATAATAATAATAATAATAATAATAATTATAATACCGGTAATAATAATAATCCTGTTTACCTACGTCCGTGGACATGATATCCTTTGTTTAAACTATCGTGAGTCAGGTATGAGTGACCTACCGGCAGGTTAATTAAGTCCCTTTAATAACATCGGCATCACGATAAATGTAAAATGTTTCTAAATTCGTGTCAATAAGAGACCAAAGTAAAAAATGTATAGATGAACATTTTATCATAAATTCATTTCCCCATTTAAAAAAAATGTATTGTTTTTCCAAAGCTTTTATATCTATTTTATAATATGGTAACAAGTCAAAAAAAACCTTAAGATGAATTCTTGCTTTTACCTGGTG
>NC_091343.1:24636190-24671190 GCF_038502225.1 Cherax quadricarinatus
GGTCTGTATTTATCCTGGTCATGGGAAACCGAAATCTCGTTGGGGTGAGAATTTTTACTTCGTTATAAGGGGACGGAGAAGCCAACCTTTGCCATTCCATTAATTCCCATTTCTCAGGTGCAATGTGACCAGTAGTAAGAAGGCAAGTGAGTGCCAGTAACTTGTGTTCTATCTTAATTCTCATGTTTGTGCAGTGATCAAGATCTAAGAGCCTAAGCGTTTTGAATAAAGGTGTCCCAGTTGAATTCTTTCGTGTCTGTTTTACCTTAAGCTATGTGGCGCCTACCGAATTATTACATGCTAATGCCTGTAAAAAAATCAGTCATTAATCTCACATTTCAATCTTTGCTCTTTGGCAGTTCTCCATTGTCAGTAAGTCGAAAATGCATGGTGGCGATGCCGACCAATAGAGAATTATAATTCACTGGAAGAGACGAGTCATCGATGAAACATTGTGTTACTGTCCTTGGCGAGGTCGTCTCCCACTGATGACATAACTTATTCAATAGTACTCTTGCAGCCACGTACAGTGGTGGGGATTCCCTCAGACGGTGACGCAGCAGGGATCAACTCCCAAACTAAGCCCTAATAGCTTTTCCTATTCTGCCACAGTCACGAGAAGGGAATAATTTTTCGTGATTATTGATTTGTGATCACGAATACGATTTTGTATGAAGCGTTTCTTCCTTTTAGCTTTTATGGTTCCGTGACAATTATTTTGTGATTATAGTTTATTGACAATGGTTTTCTTGTTATTGATCCTGGATAACAGTTTTGTGATTCTAATTTATGGTTTCGCAATTCTTTTGTTATTATGGATAAATACAAAATAATTGCAAAAATCAAGGTACAGTAAAGTTGTCGTGAATATATCAACACCCATGCAATAATCATAGACAGATGATGACTGATGAATTAAACACCTGTGCAATACTTGGGTATTTTTACCCAGGTGTTTCACAAGTGTCTAATTCATTATCTTGTCGGTGCTCTGAACCTTTTATCTACAGATGATAATTACCTTGTAATAATGTTGGTAGAATTGTCGACAATATGTTAGGCAAAAGGACACACGTGTAAGTAATGCAACATTTTATTGTGGCAATGTTTCGCTCCTGGAGAGCGAAACGTTGCCACAGTAAAATATCGATTAATTGCACTTGTGTCCTTTTACCTGATAATTACCTTCAAGGGGGCCAAAGTTAATTTCAGTGGCACTAAAAACTTCACTTCCTGAAGGTAGTCGAAAACTGCAATTATTTTATCAATACACTTACACATGGATGGAACTAATTCCAATTTCCATAATGCTTCTCACTTGACATTACACTTCTGGTACAATTGGTGCTGACGAAGGGCTCTTAAGCCCTACGGGTTTATCGCTAATGTTTAGCTAAACTCAGAGTGTTTAGTTTTCAGTGCTGATATATAAACACGCACGGTGTGTTACAGTCTCCCACTGAGAGACACGGATGAAAGGCTCGTCTGAAAAGCCTTAAAAACGGCTCAGGAAACAATGGCTTCGATGCTAGCGAAGAATGGCGGTAGAGGAACACAAAGATTCCTGATTTCTTAAGAGGAAAACACAAGACTCCTTGCAGGAGGGTGAGTCCAAGAATACACCCAGAATGGTAGGAGGAAGAGGCGAATCAAAACAAGGGAAATTAAAATAAACAGATGTTAATGGGAGAGAGAGAGAGAGAGAGAGAGAGAGAGAGAGAGAGAGAGAGAGAGAGAGAGAGAGAGAGAGAGAGAGAGAGAGAGAGATAGAGAGATAGAGAGTGAGAGAGAGAGAGATAGAGAGAGATAAAATCATTGATATATAAACAGTTCCATATAGATTTAAAGAACTGGAGCTGTCTTTCCCTTCCTCGGATCAAACCAACATTACTTTATTCTACTGGCTACGTAGAACCCCCAGAATGATAATGGCAATATTGAGGAAATACTCAGCGAATATCAAGGAAATGCTGAGCGAATGTTAAGGAAATGTTTAGCGAGTATTAAGGAAATGTGAAGTGACTGTTAAGAGAATTTGAAGTGACTGTTAAGAGAATTTGAAGTGACTGTTAAGAGAATTTGAAGTGACTGTTAAGAGAATTTGAAGTGACTGTTAAGAGAATTTGAAGTGACTGTTAAGAGAATTTGAAGTGACTGTTAAGAGAATGCAATTCTTTTAAAATGTACAAGAAGTAGACTGGCCAGGGTGAAAACCTCAGAAAACTCACATTAAGTCTCTTGACGAAGATCTGAGAAATTGTCTGTTATCTCCTGAAAAACATACAATATATTAGGGAAAGAGACGGAATGAAAACGAAATGCAAGAACATTTCGCTTCTTAGTAGACCATTATCAACTCCAAACTGACTTGGTAACGTTCCAGGACTGAGCGACACATCATCTCAACTTTCCTTTGCAAATTTCGGGTTAGTTATGAAAAAAAAATGTTCTTTTTTTTTCATAATATTACCAGTATTTATAAAACAAATATAAAAATTTGCAACAGCTCGCAACACCTCCTTATGACAGCATTTTGTTTTGTAATAGACCATTATGGCGGCGGAACGAGGAGAATGACTCGCATTACCCGGAAGTGGTTGTGTTCCTGGCCGAGACACGGAGAAGTGTACATAAGTGTTGAGGTCATTATCGTGGCTACAAATACTGAGGATTATTAACCAGGTCTTTCATATACAGAGCGTCCCTTAAGTCTGGAATAATATTAATGAAAATAATAATAATAATAGTAATAATAATAATATTTATTTCTACATGTACAAGGTATACAGACCATAGCTGACATCAATGACATACTACTATATAGAAAGCCCCTTGTTATGCAGAGCATTTCGGGCAAATTAGGTTAGTTTTGTTCCCAGGATGCGACCCACACCAGTCGACTAGCATCCAGGTACCTAATATACTAATAGGTGAACATGGACAGCAGGTGTCTTAAGTAAACACATCCAAATGTTTCCATCCGTACCGGGGATCGAACCATAAACCTCAGTGTGTGAACTGAGAGAGCTAGCAATCCAGCTAGCCTTTTATTCATAGAATGTGTTCAATGTGTTCATCCCTAATACTGATACACGAATACAGACAAGATATCCGGTGTACAAGCACATGATTAATGGTGTAAGGAGTGATGGTTCCAGTTTTACCGGATATCCTGTATGCATAGAGGAAAGTTACTAATGTATGTACCCTTGTAGGGAGGTGTATTCAGGCATGGAAAAAGCTCTCGTGTGTGTGTGTGTGTGTGTGTACGTATGAGTACACAAAATTTTATTATATATATATATATATATATATATATATATATATATATATATATATATATATATATATGTATATATATATATATATATATATATATATGTATATATATATATATATATATATATATATATACATATGCAAAACAACCACTGTGAAAGAGTAGTGAAGCTCCAAGCGCTTTCGTGACTACTCACATTGTCAAGGAACTATTCATATTTCCTTGACAATGTGAGTAGTCACGAAAGCGCTTGGAATTTTACTACTCTTCCACAGTGGTTGTTTTGCATATTTTAAAATCACCTGTTTACTATGATCTTATTGCATATATATATATATATATATATATATATATATATATATATATATATATATATATATATATATATATATATATATATATATATATATGAACAAGGAGGCTTTAGGAAAGGTAGGGGGTGTGTGGACCAGGTGTTTACAGTGAAACATATAAGTGAACAGTATTTAGATAAGGCTAAAGAGGTCTTTGTGGCATTTATGGATTTGGAAAAGGCGTATGACAGGGTGGATAGGGGGGCAATGTGGCAGATGTTGCAAGTGTATGGTGTAGGAGGTAGGTTACTGAAAGCAGTGAAGAGTTTTTACGAGGATAGTGAGGCTCAAGTTAGAGTATGTAGGAAAGAGGGAAATTTTTTCCCAGTAAAAGTAGGTCTTAGACAAGGATGTGTGATGTCACCGTGGTTGTTTAATATATTTATAGATGGGGTTGTAAGAGAAGTAAATGCGAGGGTCTTGGCAAGAGGCGTGGAGTTAAAAGATAAAGAATCACACACAAAGTGGGAGTTGTCACAGCTGCTCTTTGCTGATGATACTGTGCTCTTGGGAGATTCTGAAGAGAAGCTGCAGAGATTGGTGGATGAATTTGGTAGGGTGTGCAAAAGAAGAAAATTAAAGGTGAATACAGGAAAGAGTAAAGTTATGAGGATAACAAAAAGATTAGGTGATGAAAGATTGAATATCAGAGTGGAGGGAGAGAGTATGGAGGAGGTGAACGTATTCAGATATTTGGGAGTGGACGTGTCAGCGGATGGGTCTATGAAAGATGAGGTGAATCATAGAATTGATGAGGGAAAAAGAGTGAGTGGTGCACTTAGGAGTCTGTGGAGACAAAGAACTTTGTCCTTGGAGGCAAAGAGGGGAATGTATGAGAGTATAGTTTTACCAACGCTCTTATATGGGTGTGAAGCGTGGGTGATGAATGTTGCAGCGAGGAGAAGGCTGGAGGCAGTGGAGATGTCATGTCTGAGGGCAATGTGTGGTGTGAATATAATGCAGAGAATTCGTAGTTTGGAAGTTAGGAGGAGGTGCGGGATTACCAAAACTGTTGTCCAGAGGGCTGAGGAAGGGTTGTTGAGGTGGTTCGGGCATGTAGAGAGAATGGAGCGAAACAGAATGACTTCAAGAGTGTATCAGTCTGTAGTGGAAGGAAGGCGGGGTAGGGGTCGGCCTAGGAAGGGTTGGAGGGAGGGGGTAAAGGAGGTTTTGTGTGCGAGGGGCTTGGACTTCCAGCAGGCATGCGTGAGCGTGTTTGATAGGAGTGAATGGAGACAAATGGTTTTTAATACTTGACGTGCTGTTGGAGTGTGAGCAAAGTAACATTTATGAAGGGATTCAGGGAAACCGGCAGGCCGGACTTGAGTCCTGGAGATGGGAAGTACAGTGCCTGCACTCTGAAGGAGGGGTGTTAATGTTGCAGTTTAAAAACTGTAGTGTAAAGCACCCTTCTGGCAAGACAGTGATGGAGTGAATGATGGTGAAAGTTTTTCTTTTTCGGGCCACCCTGCCTTGGTGGGAATCGGCCAGTGTGATAATAAAAAAAATAATATATATATATATATATATATATATATATATATATATATATATATATATATATATATATATATATATATATATATATATATGCAATAAGATCACAGTAAACAGGTGATTTCAAAATATGCAAAACATTTTGATAAAGAATTCCCCCCAAAATGCTGATGGATGTGTCTATAAGATTCCTTGTAAAATTTGCGATAAAGTTTATTACGGTCAAACTGGTAAAAATCTCGAACTAAGATTAAAACAACATAAATATAGCATTAGAACTGGACAAGATTCCAATGCTCTATTTATTCATGTAAGAGATTTTAACCATCCAATTGATTTTCAAAAAGTTGAGAAAGTAGTATCAAGCAAGTCCATGGTCGACAGGAATATAATTGAATCTTGTTTCATAAAAAGCAGTTTTGACAATAATATGAATATTTCCTTTGGTTTATATAAATTAGATCCATTTATAATTAATAGAATTTGGGAAGAATTTAATAATACACTGGACAAATAATTTTTAAATTTTCTTGGGTAGAATAGCTTGGGGGTGAGTTGTGCAAAGGACCTATCCAAGTTGGCTCGCCGCGCGTCACGTGTTTAACCGTTGTGGGATCTGATAGTGAGGTGCTGGCCGGACCCCTTATATAGCTTCCTTGGATGCTTCACTTTCATAGTTCCTTGATAATGTGAGTAGTCACGAAAGCGCTTGGAATTTCTCTATTCTTTCAGAGTGGTTGTTTTGCATATATATATATATATATATATACATATATATATTTATATGTATAATATATTTATATATATATATATACATATATATATATATATAGATGAAAGCGTCATAGCGTATATAATACCCCAGTGAACGCTTATTATGGTTTTAACGGTTGGCGGCTGTGTTGAATCAATACAGTAAACACTGCTTTTAACCACAGCTCCCTTGTGTTGGTACAAACTATGTTTATGTTAGTATACGTCTCTCTTTATTAGTGTAGTCTTAATTTTGTACATGGGAGTTCATGATAAAGATAAATATTATATGTATTATATAAATGTTCGCGGATTGGGTAGAAAAGCCAATTTACGCCGGCAAAAAATAGGTGAAAAAATACATCATTTCGTAACGAAAAAATTGAGTTCACAATGTACAAGAGATAGAAATGGATTGAAGTTATGGGCTACTAACTACCTCAACTTTTTAGCACTATTCCTTGCGAACTGCTGGTGGTGATCCACCGCTATCCAATGAGCTGTGTGTAGAGGAATCCATTAATTACACAAATAACCCGCACATAAAAGAGAAGCTTACGACGACGTTTCGGTCCGACTTGGACCAGTGTGACTTTGTAAATGGTCCAAGTCAGACCGGAACGTCGTCGTAAGCTCCTCTCTTTTATGTGCGGGTTATTTGTGTATCGTTCCAGTCACGGTATTGTGCCTTTTTTTTGTTATAAATTAATTACAGTTTGTCACTGCAGAGTGTCTAATTGTGTCCTGTTGTGCATGTTCAACTGGTTCTTAAATGACTGCACCGACCTCAGGCTCGCACCTTCAACGGCTAGTTTGTTCCATTCTGCTGTAGCTCTACTGTGATAAAATTTTTACAGACGTTTGTTTTGCATCTCCTGCCTCGAAGTTTTATTCTACTTTTTTGGAGTTTTTGACACATTCTGCACTTCAGATATTTCTTCATATTTGAGTGTATCGAAACTTAAATGTTTTAAAGGCTGATAATACGATCTGAGAGAGTTAATGTTTTCTGATAGAAAAAATAAGTTGATTTTTGAGTAGTTATAGTGACCCAGACTGATAATATTTGTGTATTTGTTAAGCTACTTAATTGAAACGATTCCTAGATAACAGCTGCAGATACAGTGTATAATACACGATGTTGTATACGTCTTGTATGTACACTTATCAATACCAGTTTACTTGTGTGATTGATACTATTCCTACTTTTTTTTTTCAACAGCTGTCACCATTTATTTAACTACATACCAACAATATACAGGTAATATATTCTTTTGTATAATGTCATAGGTGCATTTTAATTTAAAACAATGAAAACAGCCTTTTAACGTTTAGCTTTACCAACACCCTTCCCTTTACCTGCACCCTTACCTTTACCTGCACCCTTACCCTTACCTGCACCCTTTCTCATATCCCCAAAATTCCTTTTACCCCACCCTTTCCTTTGCCCCCAAATTTAGCTTTGCTCTTTGTTTTGGCTTTCATTTTATGATAACCCTTGCCCAGTTTAGCAGCTCTATGATCTGATTTAGTTCGGTGCCTGCCACCCATTTTTGATCTTTTGCCATATTTCTTCCCACCTCTGCGTTCCAGATCCATTATATAGGGGACAGGAGCCATAGTAGGGAAACAAGTGTAGTCAAAGATAAGATAAAACCAATATTGCAAACTAGAAACACCGCAGGAAATAGCAAACAAGAGGACTCCAATAGCAATAGTGAGGATAAATTACCAAAAACAACTGGTGGGAGCTCCATTGTTGGTGCTAGGGAGGATAGAAGTAAGACAGGGAAACATGCACCAACAGGGAATACAGTCACAGAAACCCAAGGCAAGCGGAAACCAAGCCTGTGCACATACTATGCACTTGGTATCTGCTGGCATGGGAAATCTGGAAAAACAGATGGGACATGCAACTATGACCACCCTAGAAAATGCCATGCCCATATGAAAACAGGAAAATGCAAACTCCCTTCCTGTAAGCTTTTTCACCCTGAAATGTGTACCTCTTCAGTACAGGAAAGACTGTGCTATAACTTAAATTGCCAGGCATACCATCTAAAGGGGACAAAAAGATACAAAACATCCAGGCCAGGGGAAAACCTGGGTAGCCACAGCCACTCAAGAGGGAGAGGTTTTTTAGTGCCAGGAAGGAAAAAAAACTGGCAGGAAATGGCAGAAATCGTACACCAAATCCAGTCATTCCTGGAGTGGAACCACAGTCGATGGCCTCCACTCCAAACCAACAGATACAGATACTAATGCCGGAAAAAAAATCCCCCCCCAGTACCAACAATACCACCAGTCCGATAACATTCTTCTTTGCAAATATACAGGGTCTAAAGCCAGCTACAAACAACAAAATACCTTTCATCCGTGGACTGCTTGCAGAGGCAAAGGCAATGTTCGCGGCTTTCACTGAGACCCACATAAAGGATCACTTGGACAACGAAGTATGGATCCCAGGTTACAACCTATACAGATGTGACAGAGTGAACAGGCAAAAGGGGGGGGTTGGCCTGTACATTGCAGAGTCACTTGTTTGCACAGAACTGCTTAATGCCTCAAATGACGTAGTGGAAGTTTTAGCAGTAAAGGTCGAGAACCAAAACCTAGTCATTGTGGTAGTCTACAAGCCTCCGGATGCAACATCCCAGCAATTCCAGGAACAGCTGTTAAAAATTGACCACTGTCTGGAAAATCTTCCAGCTCCTGCACCCAACATCTTGCTCCTGGGGGATTTCAACTTAAGGCACCTAAAATGGAGGAATATAGCAAATAATATTGTTGCAGAAATAACACCAGGAGGCAGCTCTGATGAAAACTCACACTCACACGAGCTTTTAAATCTCTGCACAAAATTCAATTTAAACCAGCAAATAATAGAGCCTACAAGACTGGAGAATACACTAGACCTCATCTTCACTAACAATGATGATCTGATAAGAAATGTCACCATATCAAAAACAATATACTCAGATCACAACATAATTGAGGTTCAGACATGTATGCATGGAGCCCCAGACCGACAAAATGAGACTAGTCATGAGGGAGCATTCACCAAATTCAACTTCAATAACAAAAACATAAAGTGGGACCAAGTAAACCAAGTCCTAACCGATATAAGCTGGGAAGATATACTAAGCAACACAGACCCAAACTTATGCCTAGAACAGATTAACTCGGTGGCACTCGATGTATGCACAAGGCTTATTCCTCTAAGAAAAAGGAGGAGTAGATGTAAAATAGAAAGAGACAGGCGCTCCCTTTACAGGCGACGGAAAAGAATAACAGAGCGGCTAAAAGAGGTCAATATATCTGAAATGCGCAGGGAGACACTGGTCAGAGAAATAGCAAGCATCGAACTTAAGCTAAAAGAATCCTTTAGGAGTCAGGAATCGCGGGAAGAACTAAAAGCCATAAATGAAATCGAAAGAAACCCAAAGTATTTCTTCTCCTATGCCAAATCAAAATCGAGAACAACGTCCAGTATTGGGCCCCTACTTAAACAAGATGGGTCCTACACAGATGACAGCAAGGAAATGAGTGAGCTACTCAAGTCCCAATATGACTCAGTTTTTAGCAAGCCGCTAACCAGACTGAGAGTCGAAGACCAAAATGAATTTTTTATGAGAGAGCCACAAAATTTGACTAACACAAGCCTATCCGATGTTATCCTGACGCCAAATGACTTCGAACAGGCGATAAATGACATGCCCATGCACTCTGCCCCAGGGCCAGACTCATGGAACTCTGTGTTCATCAAGAACTGCAAGAAGCCCCTATCACGAGCCTTTTCCATCCTATGGAGAGGGAGCATGGACACGGGGGTCGTCCCTCAGTTACTAAAAACAACAGACATAGCCCCACTCCACAAAGGGGGCAGTAAAGCAACAGCAAAGAACTACAGACCAATAGCACTAACATCCCATATCATAAAAATCTTTGAAAGGGTCCTAAGAAGCAAGATCACCACCCATCTAGAAACCCATCAGTTACACAACCCAGGGCAACATGGGTTTAGAACAGGTCGCTCCTGTCTGTCTCAACTACTGGATCACTACGACAAGGTCCTAAATGCACTAGAAGACAAAAAGAATGCAGATGTAATATATACAGACTTTGCAAAAGCCTTCGACAAGTGTGACCATGGCGTAATAGCGCACAAAATGCGCGCTAAAGGAATAACAGGAAAAGTCGGTCGATGGATCTATAATTTCCTCACTAACAGAACACAGAGAGTAGTCGTCAACAGAGTAAAGTCCGAGGCAGCTACGGTGACAAGCTCTGTCCCACAAGGCACAGTACTAGCTCCCATCTTGTTCCTCATCCTCATATCCGACATAGACAAGGATGTCAGCCACAGCACCGTGTCTTCCTTTGCAGATGACACCCGAATCTGCATGACAGTGTCTTCCATTGCAGACACTGCAAGGCTCCAGGCGGACATCAACCAAATCTTTCAGTGGGCTGCAGAAAACAATATGAAGTTCAACGATGAGAAATTTCAATTACTCAGATATGGTAAACATGAGGAAATTAAATCTTCATCAGAGTACAAAACAAATTCTGGCCACAAAATAGAGCGAAACACCAACGTCAAAGACCTAGGAGTGATTATGTCGGAGGATCTCGCCTTCAAGGACCATAACATTGTATCAATCGCGTCTGCTAGAAAAATGACAGGATGGATAATGAGAACCTTCAAAACTAGGGAGGCCAAGCCCATGATGACACTCTTCAGGTCACTTGTTCTATCTAGGCTGGAATATTGCTGCACTCTAACAGCACCTTTCAAGGCAGGTGAAATTGCCGACCTAGAAAATGTACAGAGAACTTTCACGGCGCGCATAACGGAGATAAAACACCTCAATTACTGGGAGCGCTTGAGGTTTCTAAACCTGTATTCCCTGGAACGCAGGAGGGAGAGATACATGATTATATACACCTGGAAAATCCTAGAGGGACTAGTACCAAACTTGCACACGAAAATCACTCACTACGAAAGCAAAAGACTTGGCAGACGATGCACCATCCCCCCAATGAAAAGCAGGGGTGTCACTAGCACGTTAAGAGACCATACAATAAGTGTCAGGGGCCCGAGACTGTTCAACTGCCTCCCAGCACACATAAGGGGGATTACCAACAGACCCCTGGCAGTCTTCAAGCTGGCACTGGACAAGCACCTAAAGACAGTTCCTGATCAGCCGGGCTGTGGCTCGTACGTTGGTTTGCGTGCAGCCAGCAGCAACAGCCTGGTTGATCAGGCGCTGATCCACCAGGAGGCCTGGTCACAGACCGGGCCGCGGGGGCGTTGACCCCCGAAACTCTCTCCAGGTAAACTCCAGGTAACATTCTCATCTCTGATCTGCTTATGGACTGCTCCCTCCAGGTTCAGGTCTGGCTTGTCAATCTTCTCAAGAACTGCCATGTACCGTTTCTTCTCAACCTCGGCATCACCAGTGGTTTCTTCGTGCTTACGTTTCTTGCCCAAACCCTTAACTTTTTTCTCATTTGGAAGATCCGGCTGAAATTTGCCCAATGAAGCCGTTGCACGTCGTGCATAATGCGTGGCTAATCCCAGAACTTTAGCTGAAGCATATTCATTTCCAGTGACTCCAACATTAGGAACCTTCAGTTTTCTGTGCTTGGCTATATTTCGCAAGAGCTGATACTCATTTTTGGCTATATTTTCCTTCTTTATCTCTGCTGCTTTGGCAAACTGATCCTCGTATGGGTCTGCATTATCAGGAACTTCTTTAACCCAGTTCTTCTCTTTTTCTGCTAGTATTTTACGGTATCCATACCGAGGTACAAATTGCTTGAGAACTTCATCCCAAACTTTCTTGTCTTTCTTCCCCCTCTTAATTCCCTTCTCACGAGCATACTGTTCCCACTTGGTTATTTCTTTACCTTTAGGTACAGGTTTCTCCCTTGGTAATTTTGTGACTGGCTTTGGTAATGTGACATATATAGAATTATCAATCTGTTCTGATGGTAAATCCCACACTTTTGTCAGAAGAGCCTGGATGCCATCACGAGCTAAGGAACACAGGTAGGCATCACACTGATCTTCATCTCTGATAAGTTTCTCCTCCAGTGTGTTCTTATCTCTGACCAGTAAGTTATCAACGTCACATTTCAGCTGTATCTCCTTGTTCACTTCAATGGATTTCTGTTCCTGGTGTGCCTGAGTGATAATGTCTTGCACCCGTACTACAACATGATCACCCATGATGGTGTGTTTACTGCAGGGAGGCAACACAGCAGCGTTCCTACTACTACTACTACTACTACTACCCACTATCCACAATCCAAAAGTTAACCACAACACCACTCACCAACTGCCAGCCACAACACCACTATCACCACCTGCCAGCCACAACACCACTATCACCACCTGCCAGTCACAACACCACTACCACCACCTGACAACAACAACACCGTTACCACTACATTACAACTACATCACTACCACTGTTACGCTCCTCGTTTGTGAACCTTCTAGGTCAGGTATGATGTATATGTAACTGGCTTTTTCACTTAATATTATATTATTTCTAGCCTCATTAGTAGCTAAAATGAGGATAGAGTACTTTATAATATTATCTGGCCTTAATTTATTTAGCTGTGTAAATAGATAGGATGTTTCGACGATGTAAACTACGGGTACAGTTGTTTACTACCCGGCTGTCGTTTAGCCACTGTCCCCTCTTAATCCGAGGTGACGTCAGTCTGAGAATTCTGTTATAGGGCAATCCACTCTCACCTTTCGTGAGAGAAGCTCCTTGATTCCTGGATTTAACCTTCTGGTCTTACATGAGGTTCCCTAGTGACCCTCCAGCACCTCGAACGGTATCAGACAGAAACATCTCGGACGAACTGTGTGTCGCTGTATTGGAGACGCTGGTGATTGTCCCTAGATCTGCTAGGAGCGGGTGTAAGCAGTATTGGTTCAAAGAGGACGGCGAAAAAGTCATGGGAGACAGACTCGCCTCAGAACTCCTTTAAGTGTAGAATATTCCTAATCTCACTTAGTATATTTTGAAAGTTGAATAAGAAGGAATTATTATCGAAGTGTTACGTTTTCTGTCTCATTGGGAATGAGTCTAGCAAAGTGTTATTATGTGAAGTGAAGGTGTTATGATACTAGAGCCATTCAGTACTATAATCAAGACAGGATATTGTGTATTATCTTTTAAGTGAACTAAAGTATAAATTTCATGAGCACTCTGTTTTATGGTGCGACCTTTTTAAAGTTAATATAAAACCCTTCTATGGTTTATTAAGAAACTTAATAAAAAACCGGAAAGAACCATTGTGATTGTTTACTACTGAACCCTTCAATGATTCCATTTAGAACAGGATATTCGGTCCTGTTTATTTGTTGCAAGAAAGGGCTAAACAGGCTTAAGTAGTTGTTCTTTACACAACAACCACCACATGATAACCACATCACTACCATCACCTGACAACCACAGACAACCACAACACCACTACCATCACCTGACAACCACAGACAACCACAACACCACTACCATCACCTGACAACCACAACACCACTGCCACCACCTGACAACCACAACACCACTGCCACCACCTGACAACCACAACACCACTGCCACCACCTGACAACCACAACACCACTGCCACCACCTGACAACCACAACACCACTGCCACCACCTGACAACCACAACACCACTGCCACCACCTGACAACCACAACACCACTGCCACCACCTGACAACCACAACACCACTGCCACCACCTGACAACCACAACACCACTGCCACCACCTGACAACCACAACACCACTGCCACCACCTGACAACCACAACACCACTGCCACCACCTGACAACCACAACACCACTGCCACCACCTGACAACCACAACACCACTGCCACCACCTGACAACCACAACACCACTGCCACCACCTGACAACCACAACACCACTGCCACCACCTGACAACCACAACACCACTGCCACCACCTGACAACCACAACACCACTGCCACCACCTGACAACCACAACACCACTGCCACCACCTGACAACCACAACACCACTGCCACCACCTGACAACCACAACACCACTGCCACCACCTGACAACCACAACACCACTGCCACCACCTGACAACCACAACACCACTGCCACCACCTGACAACCACAACACCACTGCCACCACCTGACAACCACAACACCACTGCCACCACCTGACAACCACAACACCACTGCCACCACCTGACAACCACAACACCACTGCCACCACCTGACAACCACAACACCACTGCCACCACCTGACAACCACAACACCACTGCCACCACCTGACAACCACAACACCACTGCCACCACCTGACAACCACAACACCACTGCCACCACCTGACAACCACAACACCACTGCCACCACCTGACAACCACAACACCACTGCCACCACCTGACAACCACAACACCACTGCCACCACCTGACAACCACAACACCACTGCCACCACCTGACAACCACAACACCACTGCCACCACCTGACAACCACAACACCACTGCCACCACCTGACAACCACAACACCACTGCCACCACCTGACAACCACAACACCACTGCCACCACCTGACAACCACAACACCACTGCCACCACCTGACAACCACAACACCACTGCCACCACCTGACAACCACAACACCACTGCCACCACCTGACAACCACAACACCACTGCCACCACCTGACAACCACAACACCACTGCCACCACCTGACAACCACAACACCACTGCCACCACCTGACAACCACAACACCACTGCCACCACCTGACAACCACAACACCACTGCCACCACCTGACAACCACAACACCACTGCCACCACCTGACAACCACAACACCACTGCCACCACCTGACAACCACAACACCACTGCCACCACCTGACAACCACAACACCACTGCCACCACCTGACAACCACAACACCACTGCCACCACCTGACAACCACAACACCACTGCCACCACCTGACAACCACAACACCACTGCCACCACCTGACAACCACAACACCACTGCCACCACCTGACAACCACAACACCACTGCCACCACCTGACAACCACAACACCACTGCCACCACCTGACAACCACAACACCACTGCCACCACCTGACAACCACAACACCACTGCCACCACCTGACAACCACAACACCACTGCCACCACCTGACAACCACAACACCACTGCCACCACCTGACAACCACAACACCACTGCCACCACCTGACAACCACAACACCACTGCCACCACCTGACAACCACAACACCACTGCCACCACCTGACAACCACAACACCACTGCCACCACCTGACAACCACAACACCACTGCCACCACCTGACAACCACAACACCACTGCCACCACCTGACAACCACAACACCACTGCCACCACCTGACAACCACAACACCACTGCCACCACCTGACAACCACAACACCACTGCCACCACCTGACAACCACAACACCACTGCCACCACCTGACAACCACAACACCACTGCCACCACCTGACAACCACAACACCACTGCCACCACCTGACAACCACAACACCACTGCCACCACCTGACAACCACAACACCACTGCCACCACCTGACAACCACAACACCACTGCCACCACCTGACAACCACAAAGCCACTGCCACCACCTGACAACCACAAAGCCACTGCCACCACCTGCCAGTCACAACGCCACTGCCACCACCTGCCAGTCACAACGCCACTGCCACCACCTGCCAGTCACAACGCCACTGCCACCACCTGCCAGTCACAACGCCACTGCCACCACCTGCCAGTCACAACGCCACTACCACCACCTGCCAGTCACAACGCCACTACCACCACCTGCCAGTCACAACGCCACTACCACCACCTGCCAGTCACAACGCCACTACCACCACCTGCCAGTCACAACGCCACTACCACCACCTGCCAGTCACAACGCCACTACCACCACCTGCCAGTCACAACGCCACTACCACCACCTGCCACAACACAGCCATCCAGAGCTGTACTACCACCACCACACACCACCTACACATCACAGAACATCACAACGTGCAATATCACCCACACACCATCACACGCTACCCCCCACACAATCACACACCATCCACACACACCCACACACCGCCCACACATCACACACACTACCACACATCACACACACCATCACTCATCACACACACCATCACACACCACCCACGCACCATCACACATCACACACACACACACACACACACACACACACACACACACACACACCATCACACTCCACCAACACACCACCACACACACACCATCACATATCACGCACACCACTATATCCTCTCCTACATTCCAGTATCAACTAGTAAACATGAGGGAAAAATGGTGTGTGTGAAAAATAGTGATCCCTTGTCACTATGAGAGATACTCTCTTTACCTCTGCTCACACTATCATCCTTCTCTTCTTATCTGTCTCCCGTCTACCTCACTTCAACACTATCCAGTCTCCCTTTCCTCCAAACCCTCCCTGCCTAAACTCATCCAACTACTGTACCACCCTATCCACGTTATCTACTCCCTCCTCCATTCCCACCCTGTCTTCCCACCCTGCCTTCCTATACTGCCTTCCCACCCTGTTTTCCCACCCTACCTTCCTACACTGCTTTCCCACCCTGTCTTCCTACACTGCCTTCCCACCCTGCCTTCCTACAGTGCCTTCCTACAGTGTCTTCCTACACTGCCTTCCCACCATGCCTTCCCACCCTGCCATCCCACCCTGCCTTCCCACCCTGCCTTCCCACCCTGCCTTCCCACCCTGCCTTCCCACCCTGCCTTCCCACCCTGCCTTCCCACCCTGCCTTCCCACCCTGTCTTCCCTTTCCTCTCTACTAAACTCAGGCCGAGTCGAGAGTGAGAGTTTAGTAATTAACATGTGGTTGTGAGCAGGGAAATCACCAGAGTTGCAACGTCTGTCTTTGATGCAAACTCCTTTATGATGAGTGTATGAATGTATGTATATGTGTGTGTATATGTGTGTGTATATATGAGTATGTATGTGTGTGCGTATGTGTTTATATGTGTATGTGTGAATGTATGTATGTATGCTTGTATGTCTATTATTATTATTGTTGTTATTAAACCCGTAAGGGCCATGAAGCGCTGGTGTGTATTCCCAGATATATAATGTAGTAAAAAATCCTCTCCCCTTTTTATTTTTTCCCTCAAATACAAGTGTTGTTGCACCGTTCTGTCACCAGGACGATATCTTCATGGAAAAGATATTTGTCCCGTCTGTGGGATAGGCTATTCTGAGAGGTAACTCCTAAGTTATAGTGACTCCAGCTCTACTGGAAACAAACTCATGAAGATGTCGTAGTTGCTGGACCTTTCATGGAATACTTGAAGGTTTCGTCACTGCCCTACCGAGGTGTTCCAGTTCAGAATGTCGTAGCTGTTGAACCTTTAATGGAATGCTTGGCGATATCCTGAAGTCTCCCAGGTCATGCTAACATATATCAACATTATGTATACGACTCATCCTGTGTGATGGAATGTGACAGGCAACATAGCTAGCTTTTGACCGCACTCTGTAGCGGTCATGTAATATAGGACAGCAGCACATCGCGCTTGTGTCTGGATTTGCTAAATGAATAAAAGGAAAAGTGGAGTACAGTCTTTCTTGAATCAAACTTGATGACTTGCCTTTTCCTGGACTATAATAATAATTATCGGAGTAAAGCTTGATAGTGCAGGAAAGAGTCAAGAAGAAGGTTTAAACTCATAAGTGGAATGATAGGTCTTGAATGACCAGTTCGTGTATCTCTGAGAACTCCTTCTCACACCCGAGGAACCCGGGTTTAAATAACAAAGAAAAGGCACAATACCGTGACTGGAACGATACATAAATAACCCGCACATAGAAGAGAGGAGCTTACGACGACGTTTCGGTCTGACTTGGACCATGGTCCAAGTCGGACCGAAACGTCGTCGTAAGCTCCTTTCTTCTATGTGCGGGTTATTTATGAACCCGGGTTTAATCCTGGAGAGGGCTAACAGGTTGAACATGTTACCTTGACAGCTGTTTACCCCTGTTAACCCAGTAAGGCAGCTGGGTACTGGTCGACTGTTGTGGGTAACATCCTCAGGGGAAGCGGTAACATGTTTTAGGGTGGGTAAGTGATTATGTGTGTAAGTGTGTATGTATGTACTTGTGTGGGTGTGTATGTGTGTGGGAGGACGTGTTTCTCCAGCAGCTCAGTAATTAATCCCACTCTGCACCTGACATATGGACTTAGGTAACTGCCAGGTCAGCTTATCTAACAATAATTGAATTTGGAATCTCTGTACTACTATGCCTATAATTCTAGCTCTTAAAATGATTACAATACATAATATATTCCAAATACTTAATGTAATTCCAAAACTTCATATAATTCTTAACACTATATAATCCTAATACAATACATTCTTAATATTTAATATAATTGTAAGGAATATAATTCTTGAGCTAATTACATGCCTGTCACTCCAGCACTGAATAATTTTATACTGCGAGAACTAAGAATTTCTTTAACATTGGTAAACAAAGCGCATTGGCAAGTATGAAAGTCACATGAGCTAATCTATACCCTCGAGCGAGTGTATTGTAGTGTGGCAGAGTATTGTGTAAGACGTGGTTTGTGGCTACAGTGGAGTCTAACACGGCAGATTGAAAAACAAAAATGCATCCTTTTAATATCGATATTTCTTCGTGGACACACGTCCTCATGATGTCATTCAGTAGGTCATATATGACATTTTCCCTGAATCTAACGTCCTCCTCGCTGCAACGTTCAAACATCAAATGTTTACTATTCGGACCATGCAACATTCAAATCATGAATAATCACTCAGCATAATTATACTCAGAACAAAAGACATTTCGTGAAGCCAGCTTTTATTGTGGCAATGTTTCGAAAGTTTTTTTCCTTAGCTTTTGTCAGTAGTGTACCTCTCAGTTCCATTGATAAATTGGTCCATCTGAAAAGCAGAAAGTCACCGGTAAGTGTGGTAGAAGAATTGCTCTTCGGTTCAGTCGCCTTTATGCTGGATCTTAGACGATAGACGGATCGAAAAATCTATTCTGAAATTACCAAGAGCTGGGCAAGTAACATACGCTAGCTTGCTGCAGATCCCCCCGAGGCAGCAGGCAGAGCAAAGGAACAATGAGAACGTTAATTTTGGAAAACGTTTCTCTCACAGGTTAGCGAAACGTACTTCAAATAAACGTTTGCAGCGTCATTCCCCTAACACTCTAGAACATTCTTATATATATTGTTACAAACAAGTAACATCAACACTGTACAGGCCATTCATCAGAAGGAATAGAGTAGTCTGGATACACTAGTCACTTATACTGAGAGACTAACATTCAGCTCTTTCTCATCTCCCACTCACGAAATAAGAGAATGATATACAAGAGGATAGAAAATATAGTTGGTCGGACCGCGGGGGCGTTGACCCCCGGAACACCCTCCAGGTATACAATACAATTTTCCTGGGACACAAAATGAAAACAACTTAAAAACAAAATGTGCTAGACAATATTAGTTGGGTTAATTTGCATACATATTCTGTATTTATTTTCGCTAATATCTAGGTAATCACATTTGTAAGGTGAAATACACCGATAGGTGTATATCTTTCGGTATATATATATATACTGTGTTCACTTGAATCTCTTAGTGCATATATATATACAGTGAGGTCACTTAAATCTCTTAATGAATATATACAGAGTTTACTAAATTCCTGTTTTAGGGATTAAAGTAAGGGAACTTAAGTCATCTTTGACTGGTGTTGAAGAGGTTACATAAGTATTTAATGATCATCGTGTAATCGATCTCGCCCAAACTAACTTACACCAGTTCTCTTTCCGTAGCCTGTTCACTGCTAACAAAATATAGACAGTGATGTACCTGTTCTGTTTATGACAAAAGATACACTTTCTGGAACAAGTTATTATTTGAGAGAATGTTTAATTCTCAGGAGTGCTTTATCAAGTTATTTACACAGAGTGGAACGTTGTATTTAAAACAAAGATTGTTTTGCAACGTACGTTTTTTCTTTCACTATTGTCTACAGTACGCCATTTGGATCTTGCGTTGTTTATTGTGCTCATTGTTTCCGTAGCTCTCTGTACTGTTTATATTGTGACCATTGTCTCCGTGGTCCTCTGACCACTGACATGCCACACAACACACAAAGACCAGCAGAAAATCTTGCCCAAACTATTGAAGTTCAAAGTCTGACAGAAAATAATTGGAAAGTATTTATCATCTGCGCCAGAGACCCAAACGCCAGAGACTTGGTATTGGGATAGTTTTGTGAACGCTGAGGACTTTCATCTCCTGAGGGAGCCATGGTGGGAGAGTTATCCTGTTTGGTCCTCGGTATGAGAGGTCTCCTGTGGGAGCTCCGGTGGAAGAGGTCTTATGTGGGAGCTCCGGTGGAGAGGGTTCTTCAGTATCCTAATAACCTTCCATTAGAAGAGCCTGAGGAAATTCATCCTCATTAGCTTACCTTTCCCGTCAGCTGCGGCAGATATGTGGATGATTTTGACTTTCGGCAGATCCACCTTGATATTCCGATCTCCGAAGCTTGACATCAAATTCCGGTATGGCGTTATCGTACAGAAGAGTTCTCTGAACATGAGACAATGCAAGGGTTTTACTATCTCTGAAACACGTAATATAGAGAGTAAAAGTAAGAAACTGAGCTCCGGAACACACTTGTGAAGTCTGCTCATCGGTCTATCACTTAAGTTTGAAACGGAGGTGCAAAATAAGGGGTTACTTGTTCCTTCATCATAGAGGGAGTGGAGCTACCAGCCACAAACGATAGATCGGGTTTAGCCTCCATGGATGGTGGAGAGAAAGACAAGGCTGCAGTCCTTTAGGACTATTAAGCAAACCTCCGAAGTGATCTACTAAGAGGAATCGTAACGAATTGTAAGTTACGCTCTGCCTGTTATATTGCAACCTATTTCTCATTGTAAATAAACTCTTATAATATTATGTATCATTCCCCTCCCAGAAACCTGGCGTAAGTAGCCATAAAGAAAAGATTAGGAATTAATACTATACAATCAGAGAAGAATATTGAGAAAGTGAACAGATTAATTATAATTTTTAATGTGGTATGTGCGGATGAAGAAAGAGACGGGTCACTCAAGCCAAAACATAGATTTCCTTACATATATTTCAGTTTCCTACCCAAAAAAATATTTCTCACTTTGCAACGATGAGTGTCTATGACACTTTAATCCAAATACAGACATTTAAATTGTATCGTGAGGGAGATACCCCTGAACTAATTAAAATTATTTAAAGTTGAGTTAAGAGAACATGTTTAATACTCTGTATATAATGTGTTAAAGGGCAGCACAAGTGTATATATATATATATATATATATATATATATATATATATATATATATATATATATATATATATATATATATATATATATATATACATGTATATATATATATATATATATATATGTCGTGCCGAATATGTAAAACTGGTCAATTAGCAATAACTCATATTAAAATTAAGTCCTTTCTAAAATTTTCTCTTATACGTTTAAAGATATATTTTTTTCATTAATGTTAATGTAAATATTTATAATTTTGCATCAAAAGAATCTTAGAAAACTTACCTAACCTTATCATAACAAGAACAATTTATTTTAGCCTAACCCAACTAAATATATTTTAGATTTGTTTACAATAATTTAATACTAAACAAACACAGCGAAACATATTTTTTTCGTTAAGTTCAGAATGATTTTGGCGAAATTATTGCATACACAAATTTTCACTTGTCCTATATGGCAAGATGAGCGTTGCTATTTAAGCCAAAATCTCAAGTTCTGCCTATTCGGCACGACATTATATATATATATATATATATATATATATATATATATATATATGTCGTGCCGAATATGTAAAACTGGTCAATTAGCAAGAACTCATTTAAAATTAAGTCCTTTCTAAAATTTTCTCTTATAAGTTTAAAGATATATTTTTTTCATTAATGATAATGCAAAAATTTTTAATTTTGCACCAAAAGAATCTTAGAAAACTTACCTAACCTTATTATAATAACAACAATTTATTTTAGCCTAACCTAACTAAATTTATTTTAGATTTGTTTACAATAATTTAATACTAAACAAACACAGTGAAACATATTTTTTTCGTTAGGTTCAGAATGGTTTTGGCGAAATTATTGCATACACAAATTTTCACTTGTCCTACATGGCAAGATGAGCGTTGCTATTTACGCCAAGATCGCAAGTTCTGCCTATTCGGCACGACATATATATATATATATAATATATATATATATATATATATATATATATATATATATATATATATATATATATATATATATATATATATATATATATATATATATATATATATATATATATATAATGCAATCCTGTAGAATATGGAAGAGAGAATAAAAGCTCTACTAAATACTGAGGCTCAGTAATTGTTGTGGAGGTAAGTTTGTTTACCTTGGTTTGAACACTTCCAGAATATTAAGTCTAAGCAACTCTTCCGTGTGGTCCCTCCTGAGTTATATATTTGTCAGGATCTCGTGAGATTTATTTTCAGACGACGCACTTCGTGAATCAACCTTGAAGTGACAGCTGAAGATAGATAGCTGGGTATGCTGAGAATGCCCGAAGAATCAAGAAAAACCTGGGAGAGAGAGAGAGAGAGACAGCCACAAGAGCGAAAGGCAGAGAGCAGAAAAGAGAGCAAGAGGAAATGATATAGTAATATATTGAATGTGGTATGAAGGAAGTCGCACAAAATATGTAAAGATCATTCAAGAATGACGGCTCAATTTCATCCTGTCTCTCACGGCCTTGCTGCAGCCTTAGCACTCGGAAGATTTGCTAGGCTGCTCCACCACCTCCACAGCGGCTGCAACAAAGTTCCAACTCTTCACCCATCTTTGATTTCCGCCCCCTCACCCATCTTTGAGTTCCGAGACAAAAAGATCGGTCGAAAACATTCTCTTTTTACTTTCCCGGTGATGTTGTGTATCTAAACAATTCCGGGAGGGAAGACAATGCCTTTCTCTCGTCTCATATTGCCTTGTTAACCGAATATCCCTTCTCTCTTAGAAGCTCCATCGCTTCAGGGAAGATGCCTCGATGCTACTGAAGAACTCTTGAGTCTAGGTATTGGAGCCATAATCCCTCTTTCTTTGCTTTAACTCGATTACCTCCCATTCCCTAAGTGCTGTATGACCCTCGTGTGTTTAGCGTTTCCCTACTAATTAATGAATGTATTCCCACTAGGCAAGGAACTGGACAGAGAGGCAAGATCGTGACTACAATCTAGTAGCATCGACACTTAAATGTAACGGAGAAGATAATCAGACAAGGAACAGTGAAACACCTGGAGAAGGAAACGGCTCTCTTACACACCTACTGGTGTTCCATAACAGACTAACAGAGATGAAGCTGGAAACAGAGTGGCGGGTAGATTGTATATTCCTGGATGTAAGAAAGCCCTTGACAACGTGAAAACTACAAACCTGAAGGGGTTCAATAAATTCAAGGTGAGTGGAGGGGAGGGGGCATTAACTCAAGGGATAAGCTGGTTATGTGTTAAGCCTCAAGAGAAAAGTTAGGAAGGGAGTAATCTCCCTACATGGAGGAAAAATAAGGGCGCAAGGTATCACTTTTATAAGCTATGGAAAAAGGTGGCTTACACTCTTAGTATAACGAGGCAGTAGAGTATGATGATGTTAATGATGATGATAATTCTTTTGACCAACTCATTATAGTTCTTGTAAATCTTCAGTAAAGTAGTAGTGTTAAGAGAGGGAACCTGCCAGTGTACTTCTGGATACTAATGGATACTTCTGTACTAATGGATATAATTAGTGATAACTGGTGATTTACATACAGTTGTGAGCTATAATGACGATGTGATGATCAGTACAACGCGAGTTACCCATTAATATCCTAGTAATTGATCTGGTTCCAATCTAAAACGGGCGGAGATATTTGACTAAATCTTCTTATATCTTGGCAACACTTGGTACCTTTTATAAACCATTAATGTAAAAATATTCATTACACCTATTGCCCTTGTTCGCCTAGCAGTTTAAATAGGTACCTGTGAGTTATTCGATTGCTTTGGGTGCCTTTGTAAAGCTTAGTAGCACACCTGAGAGTGGACGGGGTTTTGGAATGAGCTTAGGTAGAATAACAACTCATAGCTTGTAAATTCAATGGAATAAAAAAAAATACACGAGACAGGAAGACATAATTAAACACCAGAAACAGAGAGAAACAAGGAATAATAAAATATGCTTTTACAATATCCCAAATCTGGCGAGATCTTGGCTAAGTGAAAATTACAGAGTCAACTTGTAAGCTGTGTAATGTGTGAGGCGCCTTGCATAATGCAACCTGGGGATGGAGAGACAGCAATGTGTGTGTGTGTGTGTGTGTGTGTGTGTGTGTGTGTGTGTGTGTGTGTGTGTGTGTGTGTGTGTGTGTGTACTCACCTAGTTGTGGTTTCAGGTTTCGATTCATCCTGTATGATGAAATAATGTTAGGGAAACCTCAACATTAACAAGACTGAAGGAACCTGACAATACCCAGGCTGCAACTACTCACTGGCAACTCTCAAGCTTTAAACCCGAGACTTTAGTCCAGGACGGAACAAAATGGCGAAGAAAAGACAACGTTTTTTTCCCCTCTGAAGAACTCTACGCAGAGCAAAACGTTGTCCCGCCATTCAAACGGTACTAAACATCGTCAAGTTTTTATTTCCAAGATTACGTCATGAGAATAGCTGAGGATCGTTTTTTGTGGTGAGCGTAACAAAAACATTTGACTCCAAAAAATTGCCCACGAATGACTTTGACGAGAAACACAACACATCAACAACAACAACAACAACAATCTGGCCACTTCGACACATAAGCTATTTTCCCAAAGTCACTGAGGTTACTATGCTGACTGTGTAAAGGGACTCGAGACCTGCGGGACTTAGTACCTGTGTAGGAACGGACCGCTGGACCTTCAAAATGTGGACTAGAAAGAGCCATCATCATCCATTTTTCTTCTCAGGAAGCCTCTGGCTGAGTAACGACATCCACTTGACAGTTAGTGGATGGCTGGGCTACTAGCCATGCATAACCTTATTCCCTTTCTATCTTCGGACTTCCGCCTGCAGGATAGGCTATGGGATGACTGCCACCAGAAAGGATGGTATGGGATGACTACCACCCCACACGACAGGTATGGGATGACTACCACCCCACACGACGGGTATGGGATGACTACCATCCCACAAGACTGGTATGGGATGACTACTACCCCACGGGATGGGTTGGTTATGGGGTAATTAAAACCTCACAGGATGGGGATGGGATGACTGTCATCCATAGGATGGCCATAACAAATTAACACACTGAATCTCTTGCGCTCAGAGACTTTCTCCTAGCCAATTTCGGTCTTCTCTTCCTCTCGTCGACTTTTTAAAGAGAGTGTCATGCTGGGAACTATATCGATAAATTTTTCCAGAAAAGTATCAAACGACTGCTTTTCCACTTTCCAGAGAGTAAAAATGTCATCGGCAGATCTGAATCTTGATTATTTTCCAGATATTGCTTTCTGTGACTTTTGGGGTTCATAAAACACCTGGAGATTGGTTCGAAATTAGGGTTGACCAAATACTGGGAAGGGTTTAGCTGCAATTCCTTGAATCAAGAGCGCCTGAAAGGATGCAGTGGAGTCAGTATGAAGTTAACTTGACACAGCCTATGAAAAATTGATTTTAAAGCCATGTGAGTTTTCTTGATATGATGTTGATATGATACAAGAAATATCTCAAATTTGTGTTATGTATGAAAGGTACGAGCGTGAAGGAGACACAAAACAGGTGTGAGTACCTACGTACAGTGGGCATCATAAGAGAGAACAAGTACAGGGGTACACGAGAGGCAGAGATCATCATCAGCATGTTCAGGAACGCAGAGGGTACACAAGAGACACAGGGCATCATCAGAGAGAGATAGAGAGGGTACAGGGTACACCTGGAGAATATATCTGTAGAGAGTTCCGGGGGTCAACGCCCCCGCGGCCCAGTCTGTGACCAGGTACACAAGAGACAAGATATCATCAGGGAGAGAGATTACAAGGTAGAGGAGACACAGGGTATCATCAAGGAGAGAGAGTACAAGGTAGAGGAGATACATGGTATCATCAAGGAGAGAGAGTACAAGGTAGAGGAGATACAGGGTATCAAGGAGAGAGAGTACAAGGTAGAGGAGACACAGGGTATCATCAAGAAGAGAGAGTACAAGGTAGAGGAGACACAGGGTATCATCAAGGAAAGAGAGTACAAGGTAGAGGAGACACAGGGTATCATCAAGGAGAGAGAGTACAAGGTAGAGGAGACACAGAGTATCATCAAGGAGAGTGCAAGGTAGAGGAGACACAGAGTATCATCAAGGAGAGAGAGTACAAGGTAGAGAAGACACAGAGTATCATCAAGGAGAGAGAGTACAAGGTAGAGAAGACACAGAGTATCATCAAGGAGAGAGAGTACAAGGTAGAGGAGACACAGAGTATCATCAAGGAGAGAGAGTACAAGGTAGAGAAGACACAGAGTATCATCAAGGAGAGAGAGTACAAGGTAGAGAAGACACAGAGTATCATCAAGGAGAGAGAGTACAAGGTAGAGGAGAGACAACTGACTGCTTCACAACAATGGGTGTCGGGGTCCACTAAGAATGTAAGATTAAAAGCATCAAACTTTCTTTTTACTCTTTCAACTTCCACTTGTGTTTCTTGCCACAGCTCTACCACTCCTTTACCTCTCCTCTACATCTCCTCTACATCTCCTCTACCTCTCCTCTACCTCTCCTCTACCTCTCCTCTACAACTGCTCTACCTCTCCTCTACCTCTCCTCTACCACTGCTCTACCACTGCTCTACAAACTATTCTATGCTTAAAACTATTCTAATTTGGTTTCTCAACTGCAAGAATAGGCCTCAAACTATACTGATCGCTTTCTCTCATTTACTAATAGTCCTGGAGCTATTCTATCAACTTTCTCATATATACTAATAGATCTCAAACCGTTCTAACTGACCACAGAAAGGGAAGCTACCATGGGCCCTACGTGGTCACAGTGGGGCCCATGCTAGCCTCCCTATGGTGTATAGAAATATACCTGGCAATATAAACACAAATGCAGTATAATGTGATCCTTTATTGACTACGTTTCGCCCACACAGTGGGCTTTTTCAAGTCACAAACTGTGTGGGCGAAACGTAGTCAATAAAGGATCACATTATACTGCATTTGTGTTTATATTGCCATTGTGTCGGTATTTTATACCATTTATTTCCAGAAATATACCTATTTGTATGAATCTTATTGTAGTCAGCTGGTCCTGAGGTTTATGCACTGGCCTGGAGTTCTACGAATCACTCGCCATAGGTTCAAACCCCACCCGTTCCGTGGTTCATTGGCAATAGCGTTATTACGACTTCGTAAGTCACATTGACTAATTTTTCTTATCCAGTAATAGTCGTGGAGGTATTCTATTAATTTTCTCATGCATACTAACAGATCTCAGACTACTTGTGTTTATTTCGGCTCACTGAGCACACAACCGATGGAAAAAAATATTAAAAGAAAATATTTTCGTCCATACGTCGTATAGAATATTTCTCGTGAAAAAACTCTGATCACCTTCTTCATATTTTGACATGTAGAAAGTAATGAGTTTGCTGAGGGGAGGTATAAGAGTGACGGTTGAGGGGGGGAAGGAAGAGTGGCAAGGGGGCGGCTGGGGGTTAGCAGGGGGCGGTTGGGGGTGGCAAGGGGGTGGCTGAGAGCAGTGGGAGGACGTGATGAACATTTTTTCCCTTTCTCCAGCAATAATCAATGTCTGGGGTTCACGGGTCAATACCAACCTCACCAACACAGATGCTCCCATCTACCTCAGCCACGCACTTACATGTTTCTAGTCATGGCTGATGAAAATAAAGGGTTTGGCTCACAGAAAGAACCCAGGTTCGACCCCTTGGTACATCGATACGTATGTACAGGTACCCTTACACCTGCTGTCCCCGTTCCATTAGCGATAAGTAGGTACTTAAGTGACTGTCGGCTCTTGTGGGGCTCATCCTTAGGGAAGAGGGACTAACAACTTCAATGGATATTATCCACTTCGCTTGGTTGCCCTGGAATATTAACCTTCCCTGGTTACTAACCTGAGAGAAAGTTTTTTCTCCCAAGACTGTCGTATATTCTGCCTCTCGTCCGATCTAAAGCTTCGTGGAGAGCACAAACTAACTCTCGCTGGCATACTACCACTCGTCTCAACTTAACCCGAGAAACAAAATGCACGAGTAATTTTTTCGTGTGTCAAGCAGCACTTGCGATCCACTCCTGTCCCGCCTCGCAAGGGCAAGTGTTTACCTTTCACCAAGCAGGAACGGATCAAATAATAAAAGTCACAGTACCGTAGCTGCAGAAATTCACAACTAAACCAGAATGGGAGGAAAAATTTTTGGACTACGTTTCAGCTAATTCTAGACTATCTTCAACTCATGAATCAGAAAATAGCCAGAAATCCAGAATACAGGCAAAATGAGGAATAATAGATCTCTCTTAAAACATAACTGTGTTGATGGCTTCCATCACGATGTTTAGATATATTTAAATGCTCAATAACAACCCACACGCAGAGAGAAACTCAGAAGATTAACTGATCTGTGTATTTCGATCCCCTTCTGTGTGTGTGTATAATATATATACATATATATATATATATATATATATATTTTATATATATATATATATATATATATATATATATATATATATATATACATTTATATATATAAGAAGAGATGACTGGAATCTCTTCATGTTCGTACATTTTAAGCACCACATTAAAGCGTTCTGTAAGAATAAGTCCTCGTCTCAGTACAATAGTTAGTTGCTGTTTGATTTCCTCTGCATATTGTATTCCTTTGTATATCTTTGAATACAATGTAAACCTTTGTAAGGATATGACGTGTAAAGTGCGTGTAGATTATATTGGAGGATGTTTGAGAGGAGATCCCGGGTGGGAGGTGGAGGATATGTTCTCTCAGTCCATTGGAGCCGAATAGGTAATGTGCTCAGGCGTAAGATTTCCATTTTTTTGTCAGTGATTTGGCAAGTTATTCAAGTTTTTGAATCGAGAATAGCATGATTCCTCTTTAAAAAAGGCTGCTTTATATTTTTACGTGCTTAGAGTAAGGAAATAGTGCATGTTTAGAGTATGAAAATGGATGTTTAAAGTAAGGATATTGAATTTTAAACTCCAAGGGCTTTCGTTATGTCTCATTCAAATTTGCATTACCCCCAAACACACACACATACACACACACACACACACACACACACACACACACACACACAGAAGTTGAAGGTTTGGTACACAAATGCAGATGGATTAACGAATAAACATGAGGAATGGCAAGAAAGAATCAATGAGAAGTCCCCAGACATCATAGCAGTTTCAGAAACAAAACTCACGGAGACAATAACAGATGCAATCTTCCCACCAGGATACCAGATCATGAGGAAAGATAGAAGGGGCAGGGGGGAGATGGGGTTGCTCTGCTCATAAAAAACAGATGGAAATTCGAGAAAATGGAAGGCATAGATGAGACGGGAGAAAGAGGCTACATAGCATGTACACTTCAGTCTGGGGAACACAAAGTGGTCATTGCAGTGATGTATAATCCACCACAGAACTGCAGGAGGCCAAGAGAGGAATATGAAGAGAGCAACAGAGCAATGGTGGACACACTTGCTGAGGTGGAAAGAAGAGCTCACTCCAGCAGAGCAAAGTTGCTGGTTATGGGGGATTTCAACCACAGGGAGATTGACTGGGAAAACCTGGAGCCACATGGGGGTCCCGAAACATGGAGAGCCAGGATGTTGGACGTGGTGCTGGAAAACCTCATGCACCAACATGTTAAGGACACTACCAGAGTGAGAGGGGAGGATGAACCAGCAAGATTGGACCTTGTGTTCACCCTGGGCAGCTCAGACATTGAGGACATCAAGTATGAGAGTCCCCTAGGAGCTAGCGACCACGTGGTTCTGTGCTTTGAATACATAGTAGAGCTGCAAGTGGAGGGAATAACAGGAGTTGAATGGGAAAAGCCTGACTATAAAAGAGGGGACTACATAGGGTTGAAGAACTTCCTGCGGGAGGTCCAGTGGGACAGAGAACTGGCAGGAAAGCCAGTAAATGAAATGATGGAATATGTAACAACAAAATGCAAGGAGGCAGTGGAAAGGTTTATTCCCAAGGGCAACAGTAACAACGGGAAGACCAGAACGAGCCTCTGGTTTACCCGATGGTGTAAGGAGGCAAAAACAAAGTGCAATAGAGAATGGAAAAAGTACAGAAGGCAGAGAACACACGAAAACAGGGAGATCAGTCGCAGAGCCAGGAATGAGTATGCACAGGTAAGGAGGGAGGCCCAGCGACAGTATGAAAATGACATAGCATCGAGAATCAAGACTGACCCGAAACTGTTGTATAGCCACATCAGGAGGAAGACAACAGTCAAAGATCAGGTGATCAGATTAAGGACAGAAGGTGGAAAACTCACAAGAAATGATCAGGAGGTATGTGAGGAGCTGAACAGGAGATTTAAGGAAGTTTTTACAGTAGAGACAGGAAGGGCTGTGGGAAGACAGCACAGAAGGGAACATCAAGAGGGAATATACCAACAAGTGTTGGATGACATACGAACAACTGAGGAGGAGGTGAAGAAGCTCCTAAGTGACCTTGACACCTCAAAGGCGATGAGACCGGACAACATCTCCCCATGGGTCCTTAGAGAAGGAGCAGAGATGCTGTGCGTGCCTCTAACCACAATCTTCAACACATCCCTTGAAACTGGGCAACTACCTGAGAAATGGAAGACAGCTAATGTAGTCCCCATATTTAAGAAAGGAAACAGAAACGAGGCGCTAAACTACAGACCTGTCTTTCTGACATGTATTGTGTGCAAAGTCATGGAGAAGATTATCAGGAGGAGAGTGGTCGAACGCCTGGAAAGGAACAAGATTATAAATGAAAACCAGCATGGGTTCATGGAAGGCAAATCTTGTATCACAAACCTCCTGGAGTTTTATGACAAGGTAACAGAAGTAAGACACGAGAGAGAGGGGTGGGTAGATTGCGTTTTCCTAGACTGCAGGAAGGCCTTTGACACAGTTCCCCACAAGAGATTAGTGCAGAAGCTGGAGGATCAGGCGCATGTAAAAGGGAGGGCACTGCAATGGATCAGGGAATACCTGACAGGGAGGCAGCAACGAGTCATGGTACGTGAAGAGGTATCACAGTGGGCGCCTGTTACGAGCGGGATCCCACAGGGGTCAGTTCTAGGACCAGTGCTATTTTTGATATATGTGAACGACATGATGGAAGGAATAGACTCTGAAGTGTCCCTGTTCGCAGATGATGTGAAGTTGATGAGAAGAATTAAATCGGACGAGGATGAGGCAGGACTGCAAAGAGACCTGGACAGGCTGCACATGTGGTCCAGTAACTGGCTTCTCGAATTCAACCCAGCCAAATGCAAAGTCATGAAGATTGGGGAGGGGCAAAGAAGACCGCAGACAGAGTATAGGCTAGGTGGACAAAGACTACAGACCTCACTCAGGGAGAAAGACCTTGGGGTGAGCATAACACCGAGCACATCACCGGAGGCACACATCAACCAAATAACTGCTGCAGCATACGGGAGCCTGGCAAACCTGAGAATAGCGTTCCGATATCTTAATAAGGAATCGTTCAAGACACTGTACACTGTGTATGTTAGGACCATACTGGAGTATGCAGCACCAGTCTGGAACCCACACCTGGTCAAGCACGTCAAGAAGTTAGAGAAAGTACAAAGGTTTGCAACAAGGCTAGTCCCAGAGCTCAAGGGAATGTCGTACGAGGAAAGGTTAAGGGAAATCGGACTGACGACACTGGAGGACAGAAGGGTCAGGGGAGACATGATAACGACATACAAGATACTGCGGGGAATAGACAAGGTGGACAGAGATAGGATGTTCCAGAGAGGGGACACAGGGACAAGGGGTCACAACTGGAAGCTGAAGACTCAGACGAGTCACAGGGACGTTAGGAAGTATTTCTTCAGTCATAGAGTTGTCAGCAAGTGGAATAGCCTAGCAAGTGAAGTAGTGGAGGCAGGAACCATACATAGTTTTAAGAAGAGGTATGATACAGCTCAGGAAGCAGAGAGAGAGAGGACCTAGTAACGATCAGTGAAGAGGCGGGGCCAAGAGCTGAGTCTCGACCCCTGCAACCACAATTAGGTGAGTACAATTAGATGAGTACACACACACACACGACCCCTGCAACCGCAAACAGGTTAGTACACACACACATGTTTGTATTTGCTTGGACGTCTTCCTCTTTTCTACAACATTGAAAGCTCCTGATGATGTGTTGATTGCAACACGAAAGGCCTAGAGCTATCATTCAAATATTATATATATATATATATATATATATATATATATATATATATATATATATATATATAATGTATATATATATATATATATATTCCAGCGAGGGGAGGGGCAGTTAGCCCCCCTGTCTCCCACAAAGGCTACAACCCTGTTTATAGACAATTTTTACACAGAAGTTTCTCAGTAGAAACTGTGGAAAGTAAACCACGTCTGAGACCTGTGTAAACTTAAACACTTGGGTTCATCAAGTAAGTACCTGAATTATATATTTTTTCTTGACTAATTGACGTGAGTCCTGTTATATATTGTCAAGGATGTGGTGTGGGCAGGATATGGTGTGGGCAGGATGTGGTGTGGGTAGGATATGGTGTGGGTAGAAATGTGGTGTGTGTAGAATGTGGTGTGTGTAGGATGTGGTGTGGGTAGGACTGTGATCTGTATAAAATGTTAGGTGTGTGTAGGATGTAGACTGGCAGGATGTGGCCTGTGTAGGATATAGTCAGAAAAAGATGTGCTCTGAAAAGGTCGTTGTCTGAAAATGCACTGAAAAGAGTGTTGTTTGAGAAGTTCGTGATCTGAAAGGGCGTTGTATAAAAAGGGCTTGGTATAAAAAGGGCGTGATCTGAGACGGCGTGGTGTGAAAGGGCATGGTGTGAAAGGGCGTGGTCTGAAAGGGCGTGGTCTGAAACGGCGTGGTCTGAAAAGGCGTGGTCTGAAAGGGCGTGGTCTGAAAGGGAGTGGTCTGAAAGGGCGTGGTCTGAAAGGGCGTGGTCTGAAAGGGCGTGGTCTGAAAGGGAGTGGTCTGAAAGGATGTGTTCTGGGAAAATACTGACGAAACATTTCAGTTACTCTAAAAATACATATTTTCTATATCTTTCCTTCATCAATTAGCAGAAGTAAACGAGAAGCACGTAACCCTTCAGGTTTTCATTATTATTTTTTTTGTGTAGCGTCAAACCCTCGTGGATCAGCACGAGAAATAGTGCAGGCTCCATCCTCCGTCCAGCAGTAACGGCTGGAAAAAAACGTATTCATTCAGTCGGAGTTACTCCCTCGAGTGTGCGTGTGTGTGTGTCAAGAATGTATGACATACAAGCACAAGGAGGAACGGAGGTGGATGTTGCATAGACAGTTGTGTCACAGAGTTGAGAGGCAGCATCAATATGGCCGCCGTAGACCACAGCGGTGACAGATTTTAAAGAGAACGTATCCGTCAAGAATAAACTAGGAGAGGCAGAGGAGGAGTTGAAAAACAGAAGGTATTAAAGATCCATAGGGACTGTAAACCCCATGGCACGACTACCATTGTCACTACCAGCCCCAGCACCACCATAGCTCTCTTCTCCTCTTTCAAACTGTCCCTTCTCTCACCATGCTCCTCATTCTCTCCCCTCTCCCTCCTTTTATTTCTTTCCTTTCTGGTATCTGTTTCACTCCCAACCTCTTCCATTTTTCGCCTTCTCATTCCTTCCCTCCTCTGTCCTTTTCCTCCTCCTCTCCGCTCCTCCTTATTCACTTGTTACTACTGAAAAGGATCTTAACTAGAAAACGTAATTATATATATATATATATATATATATATATATATATATATATATATATATATATATATATATATATATATATATATAGAGAGAGAAATATTGTCACTCTTATATTTCCCGTGGGACAGCGCCATAAATATTGTCTCTGTCTTATGAGGGGAAGATATTGCAAAAAATATTGCTCAAGAATTGCATTATGAGACATAAAAGTCTAGCCTTGAGAGCGAAACGTTACCACAATAAAATGTCACATTAGTTGCACTTGTGTCCTTTTACTTTACATATTGTCGGTAATTCTACCAACATTATTACCATTATTAATTTTATGAGTGTACTATATGTGTAGAGTTGATAGTGTCCGGAGAATAGGAAGTAATCAAGCTTGACCTGTGTTAAGAGTGCTGCATGCTAGTATACTGTAACTTACCCGAGGTAACAATGTAACTATGTGATTACATACATGGTTTTTATAATATAATCGTAGTCTATATGATAACATAAGGAGCTGACCAGTCTGGGCACCAGTTAAGTGTGTGGGAGGCAGTTCGCTTATTGCAAGTATGTTAAAATCACTTTATCTCCGAGATTTTACTAAACATATTGTATTGTATTAAGCATAGTTTAACGTATAGGTACGCAGTATTACTGAGCAGCCTGAGGTGTGTAAGCGCCAGCTCCTGTAGCAAGAGTATGACAGTATGCTCAGGCTTCTGTCAGACACACAACTCAAATTTCTCATCTATTGTGTTCGTTTAGATCAATATACAGAAAAATAAACTTAAAGTTATAACTAAATTTATTGTACGTCTTATTAAAATGATCACTGCCAGAGTTATTATTTAATTTATTCGAGTATCTATCTCTTTGAATTTCTTTGATATATTGAATTAGTGTTTATTTTTTGTAATTAATACAACTTTTAGTTATCACAACATTCTCTAAGTACCGTAGATTAGGA